>NC_068431.1:22714827-22902327 GCF_023373465.1 Oncorhynchus keta
TTGATACAACATCTCCTATACACTTCCTGATAAACTCAGTCACCGTATCAGTTTATTCGTTAATGTTATTCTCTGAGGCTACCCGGAACATATCCCAGTCCGCGTGATCAAACCAAACTTGAAGTGTGGATTCCGATTGCTCAGACCAACATTGGATAGTTCTTAGAACGGGTACTTCCTGTTTAAGTTTATGCATATAGGAAGGGAGGAGCAAAATGGAGTCGTGATCAGATTTGCCGAAGGGAGGGCGAGGAGGGCCTTGTAGGCATCCCGCAAGTTGGAGTAGCAATGGTTGAGTGTTTTAGCAACGCGAGTACTACAGTCAATGTGTTGATAGAACTTCGGTAGCGTTTTTCGGCTTGAGGGGGAATATACATGACTGTGACTATAAACAAAGTGAATTCTCTTGGGATGTAATACTGTCGGCATTAGATTGTGAGGTATTCTAGGTCGGGTGAACAAAAGAACTTGAGTTCCTGTATGTCAGGGGTTCTTAAACTTTTTCAGCCTGGGACCCAAATGAGATTTTCTGTATTTTCTTGGGACCCAAGCTTAGGAAAATATGCAACTATACATAAATATTTATATAATAAATATTTCATTGCCCTTATGCCTAAAACAAATGCAATATAGACAAAACAAATAACAATGAAATTAAATATCCATATAAATATCGATTCAGGTTTATTTTCCCCCATTAAAAACACTCTTACATATCTGTCAAGGTTGGAACTGGTGCTGTTAAAATACAATAAATCATTTTTATTCTGAACTGAAATAAACTGATCGATCACATCACACAGATTTAAACACACATATACACTGTCCTAATGAGAGGTATGTGGCTGGTTGAAGTTTTCAACAAGCATGTCTATTTGGGCTCTGTTTTTTAAACCATTTCTGTACTTGTTTTTTAAAGTATGTCAGAGTTGAGAACCCTGACTTGCATAGGTATGTGGTGCCAAACTGGATGAGAACATCTACTGCTTTCTCAGTCAGGCAGGAGACCACTTTCTGCTGTAGATGAGCAAACCAGAACTGTGTGAGTGTGTTTGCCTCAAACAGCATCTTGCTTCAATCAGTGTATTCCAGTTAATACATTTTAACAGCAACAGTTCCAACCTAGACTTTCTTTCAACAATAATTTCTACAGTAAGTTGTACAGTAAGCTTGATCATTTTTCATCTTCATCTGCACTATCAGTAGCTAGCTTGCTTTGGCGAATGTTAGCTTTTAGCTGTGTACAAGGCCAGGGGATTGTTTGAAAGAGAAATTCACATCTACTACTATGAGAGTTAGTACTCCCGTATTTCTGCTTATCATCCTGTTATAAAATGACAACAATGCCTTGTTAGCTGACTTACTTTTCCACTGTCGAAGCACTGTTTCCTGAAGCATTCTGCCCTGATTTTCAAGAAAACTGCAGAAAAAAGATCTGGTAAACCGTGAAACACACAGCATCTCCTTCTCCCACTTGCACAGCTACCAATCTAAGCAGAAACCGCTGCTAAGCAGAGAGCGCACTGAACAGAGAGCGCAGATGCACTTGGCCAAATCAATTCCAGTAATTAATGAAATAATTATAAATTTACTCTCACACGTCGCGACCCACCATTAACAGGTCCGTGACCCACCCATACTCTAAGAAAGGCTGCTGTATGTTATCACAATCACACCATGAGTGGTTAATCATGAAACATACACCCCCGACCTTCTTCTTCCCAGAGAGATATTAATCCTGTCTGCGCAATGAACTGAGAACCTAAGTGGGTGTACGGACTCAGACAAGCTCAGGGACTCGTCAACTTTATTATCCAGAGACTGAACATTAGCGAGTAATATACTTGGAAGCGGTGAGTGATGTGCGCACCTCCTGAGTCGGACTAGAAGTCCACTCCGAGTACCTCTCCTCCGCCGGCAGTGTTTTGGATCAGCCTCTGGAATCAGTTCAATTGCCCTGTGCTGTACGAACAAAGGATCTGATTCGGGAAAGTTGTATTTCTGGTCGTAATGCTGGTAATGCTGGTTACCGCCAGTCAATATATCCAAAAGTTCTTCCCGGCTGTATGTAATAACACACAAAAAAATCTGGGCTAACAATGTAAGAAATAACACATTAAAAAAACACTGCAAAGTTTCCTAAGAGCAAGAAGCACGGTGGCCCTATCTGTCGGCGCAATTTTAACAGAATGTAGAAGCATGGTGGCTAGGAAAAACTCCCTAGAAGGCAGGAACCTAGGAAGAAACCTAGAGAAGAACCACTCTCTGAGGGGTGGCCTGTCCTCTTCTGGTTGTTCCCGGTGGATATTATGAGAGTACATGGCCATTAAGGCCAGATCATTCTTCAAGATGTTCAAACATTCATTGATGACGAGCGGGGTCCAAAAAATAATCACAGTGATTGTAGAGGGTGCAACAGGTCAGCACCTCAGGAGGAAATGTCAGTTGGCTTTTCATAGCTGAGCATTCAGATGTTGAGACAGCTGGTGCGGTAGAGAGGGAGAGAGAGAGGGAGGGAGATACAGAAAATACCCTCAAATAAAAAGTGACATTCTGTACTGTCTCCTCTAAATTTGATTTCAAATCCAAAATGCTAAGAGTATAAAGCCCAAATTCTAATTGTATCTTCACTGTCCATAGATGAGAACTGTATTATGTTATGTATGTCATTTATAGAATGAACTTGGTGTGAGAGTCTTAATGATCGTATAACATTTATTTTGATCTATTGTACCTGTTATTTCTTTGAAGATCTATAGGATGATTCAAATTCATCATCTTTCAGATGGCCACTGTGTGGGTTCTAATGCATGGCTACTTTGTCTTTCCCTTGAGATAGAACTGTTCTTGCCTGGAGGACATGTCTTACCAAGATCTGTGATCTTATGTCCTTCCTTGATAGGTCCACCTAAATTCTCTCGCTTTTCTCCTATTGGGCAGCAGTGCAAGAGAGGAGACTGATTGGATGGCTGCTTGAGACCAAACAATGTGATTGGGCCATTGTCAGAGACAACACCTACTGTCTATCAGATTTGGCCTAGATTGATGAGAGTGGTCCAGGATTGGCTAGCAACAACAATTGGCGTTGATAACATGCTGCTTTACATACCCGTGGCTAGAGAAAATCCTCAATACAGAAGACATGAAAGAGCCCATATTAGCATAATCTGGTCTGTTACGCATAAAGAAGGAAGGGGTAGAGGGAAAGAGAGAGTTGGGGGAGGTAAAGAGACAGAGGGGAGAGTTTGGTGAGAGAGTGACGCGTTGGGTAGTGTTAATGCTATCTAGAGGTGGTCAGAACTGTGTCAATTTTAAGTACTTGCACTAATAAGCCTCACAAGATGATTATACGACGGACAATCAAATGCATCTGTACCCTATATACTTTATTAATGGTATATCAATGACAGTAGGTCAGATAGGCGTTTGTGATAGCAAATGTGCTGGGGCATGTTTGGTCTGTGGAATTACGGAATTTCTGGATGACGACGGCAAGACATCAGGGGGCGGCATCATCGTATCCCATAATTCCCTCTGGCACAGCTGAAGAAGCGAGGAAGGGCCTAGTCTTAATACCCGGGTCGCTATGGCAACAGTGACGTTGGGCAGTGCCGGAGTCTTTAGACTGAGAAAATAAGGGATTGAATGAAGGAGGAAACGGAGGAAGAGAGAGACATATAGAAAGAGGGGGAGGAATGAAGAAAGAGGATATAAAAGCTTATCATACTATCTTTTTTGTTGTTGTCTGACTTGAACCCCACCATATTCCTGCAAAATGATACACGTGGCTGACGTTAGACCACGCACTTAATGCGAGACTTCCTACCACAATCTACCACTGTTTAGACAGCAGGAATACGGTGCGGTTTGGACAAAAGTTGGATTAAAATGTTTATTTTGGTATCAAGGGACACATTTCACTTAACGTGGAGTTGCTACAAATTATACATATGCTTTTGATTTTTTTAGTGGTATGTTAATTTTCCTTCGCCAATCACCAGAACGATGCACGACTCAGGGAGTCCAACCAATACACAGACTCCCGATGTTGTGTCACAAAGCTAGGAGCTTATATATATATATATATTGTGAACCAGATGAGTCAGATAGATGGTTCAAATGCATTTTAACTGATTTCCTCCAATACTGTAAGTGTAAGCCTTACAGCAGTTTGAATTGAAAATGCATAACATTTTGAAAAAACACATGGTACACATTGTTGTAACATTTTCTCTCAGTTGAAAACCCCATATGGATATGTTCTATATATATTATTTGTATTCTATTCACTTCTAACAAAAATCCTAATGCATTTTGCAGCTTTTTCGAGAGGTTCGGATAATGAAAGGTTTAAATCACCCAAACATAGGTAAGGGCCTGCATTAAGTGTGTGTGTGTGTGTGTGTGTGTGGTTTGTTTATGTTGATACATGCTGTGTTGTATCTATTCTATATTTCTATCAAGCTTTTGTGCTAGTATGTACTGAACTGTACCACCATCCTATGCATTTGTGCTGGTGTTTATGCTGTTTGTCTGTCTTTCACATGATCACACTATGTCTATATGTCGGCTATTACAGTGCTGTATACTTATGTTGTGGCCATGGCTTAAATGTACTTTTAGTCCGCAGTCAATGTTCTAGTCCATGTTGTTTGTGTATAGTTAGTATAGCATAGCATAGTATAGCATAAGATAGCATAGAATACTGATAGTAGTGTGTGTAGTCTAAATGGCTGGTCCACTCCTGTCTCATCCACCCAGACAGCAGGATTTTGTCTAGGCCTCTCACTGTATGTGTTGAATAGACTATACTACTAGCACATACAGTTGCTAGCTAGATGCGGGGAAGGAGGGCCCAGGGTTGGGTTGGCAAGGGGAACGGGATTTTCTAAAGCTGAAATGTGATTTTTTTCAAATTAAAAAACACATGTCATTAGACTAGACCGCTTTCATGCCCTGCTGGATTTATCAGATATGTCTTTTTAATTTTTTAATTTTTTTTTTACAAAAGGAGATTTTATTTATTTATTATTTTTTATCTGATTTTGTTTGTGCCTATTACAGTGCAGCTGTTCGAGGTGATTGAGACTGATAAGACCCTTTACCTAATCATGGAGTATGCCAGTGGAGGTGGGTGCATTTGCCTTCCTGTCTGTTTCAATAGACCTAGCTACTATGTCTCCGTAATGGCGGATTAGCTTGTGTTTGATTGACAGGGGAGAAAAGTATAAATAAACCAATGGAGATGACTCAAAACCATTACTGAACACAATGGTTGTACAGTATGTACTACTACTGTATGTGTAAGTAAACATAACCTAATGTTGCGTATTTTACCTTTGGTGTTCTACGAAATTATATTGTAAATGTAGGGGAGGATTTCGGTAATAGGCTTATAGCTAATGACAGGGTTTAGTGGCCAGGGAGAATATTTCTACCAGCTGAAATGTCATTAGGATAAAATCTGGGAGGAAGCAGGCCACAGCCCCACAGTCTCTGTCACTATAACATTAGTGTTAGGCCTTTGATATTAGCTACTGGAAAGATATTAGTTTAACTGTTAATGATGGTTGAAAATACTGCAGATTCAACGAGCACAATATGAGTACATTATGTAACCAGGAAAGGGTTTAAGGAAGATTGAGTGTGCAGTATGATGCAATGAAACATATTTTGTCACATACAGTATTTCCCTCATCATGTTGACCACTCTCTTTGTTTTAAGGTGAAGTGTTTGACTACCTCGTATCTCATGGTAGAATGAAGGAGATTGAAGCCAGAGCCAAATTTCGACAGGTATGACGACCACGGTGCCTCGCACACTTGTCTGTCTGTCTGTTTCTCTGGATGTCTAGCTGTCTTTTTAGTCAGTCTGTTTGTCTGGCTTGCTGGCTGGCTTGCTGCTTGCTAAAGCTGTCTGTCTGTGTGTGTATATCAATCTGCCTGTCTGTATGTATGTTTGTGTGTCTGTTTGTCTGTCTGTCTGATTACCTGTCTCTCTGCCCTCTAGATTGTGTCTGCTGTCCACTACTGCCACATGAAGAACATTGTCCACCGAGACTTGAAGGTGAGAATGCTAATTGAATATACACTTAGCAAAAATATAAACGCAACATGCAACTATTTCAGATTTTACAAAGTTACAGTTCATATAAGGAAATCAATCAAGTTAAAAACATTCATTGGGCCCTAATCTATGGATTTCACATGACTGGGAATACAGATATGCTTCTGTTGGAAACAGATACTTAAAAAAAAAAAATAGGGGCGTGAATCAGAAAACCAGTCACTATCTGGTGTGAACACCATTTGCCTCATGCAGCACATAGTGTTGATCAGGCTGTTGATTGTGGCCCGTGGAATCATGTAACACCCCTCTTCAATGGCTGTGTGAATTTGCTGGATACTGGTGGGAACTGGAACATGCTGCCGTAAACATCAATCCAGAGCATCCCAAACATGCTCAGTAAGTGACATATCTGGTGAGTATGCAGGCCATGGAATAACTGCGACATTTTCAGCTTCCAGGAATTGTGTACAAATCCTTGCGACATGGGGCCTTGCATTATCATGCTGAAACATGAGGTGATGGCAGTTTCATCAGTTTCATCAGCTGTCCGGGTGGCTGGTCTCAGAAGTCCTGTAGCTGGCGTGGTTACACACACAATTGGACGTACTGCGAAATTCTTTAAAACAACTTTTATGGTAGAGAAATGAACATGAATTATCTGGCAACAGCTCTGGTGGACATTCCTGCAGTCAGCATGCCAATTGCACATTCCCTCAAAACCAGAGACATCTGTGGCATTGTGTTGTGTGACAAAACTGCAAATTTTAGAGTGGCCAATTATTCCCCCCAGCACAAGGCGCACTTGTGTAATGATCATGCTGTTTAATAAGCTTTTTTATATGCCAGACCTGTCAAGTGGATGGATTATCTTGGCAAATAAGTCATGCTCACTAAAAGGGATGAAAACAAATTTGTGCACAAAATTTGAGAGAAATAAGCTTTTCGTGTGTATGGAACATTTCTGGGATCTTTTATTTCAGTTCATGAAACAAACATGGGACCAACACTTTACATGTTGTGTTCATATTTTTGTTCTGTGTAAATTATTTGTGATTGTAATCGTCATTATAATCCTAAACATAAAAATTGTGACCTCCTCCTATTTTATAGATGTGAACATTTATGGAGGTACAGTACATGTATTTATAGATGTGGAATGGGTAGAGGAAATAGATACGTCTTCTGATTATTATTGGATATTATGTCCCTAAACATAAGCACAGACAGACGCAGTGTGAGTCACTTCTTCTCCCAGTCTTTCCGGACTACTCTATCTATATAAATCCTGGATGACTGCTCTCCTTCTCCATCTCCCCACCTCCATCCCTCCCCCTCTATCCCTCCGTCCATCTGCTCCATGTATCCCTCTACCCCTCCATCCTTCTTTCCCTCTACTCTCTCTCCGCCCTCGTTTTCCTCCATCCCTTCTCCAGGCCGAGAACCTCCTGCTGGACGCCAATGCCAACGTCAAGATCGCCGACTTCGGCTTCAGTAATGAGTTCACGCTGGGCAACAAGCTGGACACGTTCTGTGGCTCCCCGCCCTACGCTGCCCCGGAACTGTTCCAGGGGAAGAAGTACGACGGGCCCGAGGTGGACGTCTGGAGCCTGGGAGTCATACTATACACGCTGGTGTCAGGGTCGCTGCCCTTCGATGGGCAGAACCTCAAGGTGTGTGTGTTGGAGGGGGGTGGTGAGGCAGTGAGGCGTTGGGTGAGGGGGGTTAGAGATGGATGTCTGTAGTCTGGGAATCAAACTGTACACTCTGGCCAGCAGCTCGCTGCCCTTCGACCTGTGTGCCTGTGTGGCTGCTAATCCGAATGCTTCATAGGATATAGTGTTGTAGTGAGTGCAGAGTGTATTGAGTGTACAATTGGTGTCTTATTTCTACTGTACTGTATGTCTATGTTGGTGTGTGTCGGGGTTGGCCTGTTGTTTGATGTGTGTTTGACTATTTCTGTTTTCTTGTGCTTGACATCAAGTTTGGTGTGTGCTTAACGATGTGTTTTTGGTCTGTGGTTGACAATCTGCGTTTGGTGTGTGTGTTTGGTGAGTGTTTAAAAACGTGTATGTGTGTGTATGTTTGTCACTGCCCACAGGAGCTGCGTGAGCGCGTCCTGAGAGGGAAGTATCGTGTGCCCTTCTACATGTCCACCGACTGCGAGGGGATCCTACGCCGGTTCCTGGTGCTCAATCCCACCAAACGCTGCACCTTAGATGTGAGGAGAACCAACCACACATGCCAGATTCACACTATAGGACCAACCCAAACCATATTGTGCTGGCTTGGATATTGTCTTTTCACATTGTCCTTTCTTGCATAGTTTTAGCAATTATAGTGGATGTGTAACTATGCCAGCCCAGTACAGCTTGGCTCGGTTCGGTTTGGCTCAGTAGTGTAAAAAGGGTATAACATGTCACACACTAATACCCCAACATGTAATAAAGCTCCAAACCACTAGGCCAGGACCATACCAGTATCGCAACATTTTTTACACAAAGCAGACCAATACACTTTGGTCCTTTAAAAACCTCCTGTATGCTAAATATTGTGTGCTGTAGCTTGGAAAATAAATACATATGTCTCTGGATGACAACATAATGGTTTTTTCCAACATTTGGGGGGTTTTCCTTAAGTTCAATCCACTTTGTGTTTTGTTTCCTTGCCACGATACTAACGAGTATTACGATACTGGTATCGCCACCGGCCTTACAAACCACCATAACATGAATTTCACTTACATCCCCAAAACTCCAACACACACACACACACACACACACACACACACACACACACACACACACACACACACACACACACACACACACACACACACACACACACACACACACACACACACACACACACACACACACACACACACACACACACACACAGGATTTCCAACTTTAGCTACTCTCTAACATGGAATCTTGTTTTGATCTCCACAGCAAGTCATGAAGGACAAGTGGATAAACGCAGGGTATGATGAGGATTCCTTGAAGCCCCATATAGAGCCTGTTGAGGACTACAGTGATGCCGCTCGCATAGGTAAGACAGCTATATCCAGGCCAATGCCTTGCTATCCACAATTTCGGCACCAAAGGCAATGTGTTACTCTTCCACTTTGGCTCTGGTGGCTTATTTAGCCAGGTCACTTCATGCCTTTTGACATTCTTATGAAACACATTTCAGATACAGTAGCCTTTCAGTTAATATCTGTTCATGAAATGTTAGCTTAAAATGAACTTTAACTTAAAATGTTTTCCAAAATGGCCACCTTCTTTTTCCCCATCTCCCCTTATTTGTGGTCTTCAGAGGTGATGGTGGGGATGGGCTTTACTCCCGAGGAGATCAAGGACGCTCTGCTCAACCAGAAGTACAACGAGGTCACCGCTACCTACCTATTGCTGGGCCTCAAGAATGAGGTGAGCAGTCTGGGCCTGGCCACCAGAGGGCAGCACAAGATATCAATGTGCTATTACACAGAAAAACACTGCAGCCCTAGTAATCAGTATGTATACTGGATTTAGGTAAGAATATGTATTTTTGTAAGAAAATACTAAAATGCTTATTTGATTAAGAATTATGTAGACAGGCTCTTGGTGGCTCCACATTTAGTCCATGCAGCTAGTTAACACCCGTGCTGTGGTTGTCTTGGTAACAGGATGGTGGCGAGTCTCGTTCGGCCAGTACCCAGTCCTTGGCACGGGTTCGGCCCAGCCCCATCACCAACGGGACCAACAAGCACTCCTTGGCCACTGCAGGCTCCTCTTCCTCCTCTTCATCCTCCTCACACAGCAAGACCCAGCGTAGCGCTTCCACCTATCACAGGCAGCGGCGGCACAGTGACTTCTGTGAGTGTTCAACTGTGCATTCTGCTGCACCTTCTACTGTACCCTCTTGTTTACTTTCTACTGTAGATTATACTGTACCTTCCCTCACCATCTCATATCCCCCCCTCACAAACACAGAAATCCTAATTCCGCTAATGGTGTAGTGGACATTGTTTAGGTGCCGGAGCGCAATACAAATGTAAATAACATCATCATTTCTCAAAGTTTCTACCAACAGATAGCCTATTGAATATCATTATATAAAATGCATCCTCCAATTGCAACATCTGACTACATATTGTAACAAGAAAATGTAATATTTCTAATACCCTCAAACACCAAGTTAGGCATACCTCATTTCAAAATAAGCCATCATCACTGTCAATCGTGAATGATAATTCTTCACGTTATACGGTCAAATGTCCAAATGGCATCTGCATGCCAATTATTTGATCTCAATCAGTTTAATGAGAATATGCATTTAGTTCTTCTTGAATTACCGTGAGCATATTAGAGCAGATGGTGTTAAAATATATAGATTTTAGTTTCAATCAATGCACATTTTGTCTAGTGGCACACCACACGCTGTTGAGTTTTGGCCGCATTCAATTTTTTTATTTACTATTCTGCTATCCAATCATAAAATCTCATAAGAATGAGGTGGTGGTTTTGGTGTAAGAGCAACGTTATAGTATTCATTTATATTTGGTTCTGTTATGTAGAATACCAATTCATCATTATGTGATCTTCCAAGACATCATATTGAGCTTTGATCTAACTTTACTAAACAATCACCATTGTGAGAAGTGGCAGAGTGGTCATTCAGGTGCGCTGCGGCTGCACTACACTCCTGCTCCCGCTGTTAATTGAGTTAATTGAAGCGCACCTACTGTACCCTATTCTTTTGCAGCACTCAAAATTTGGTGATGCAGAAATGAGAAACCACATGTGGCTTTTTTTATGAAAATCTGGGAATATGTGGCCAAGGAAACATTTCTGGTTAGTCTCGGGGAATGTTAATCATTTACGAAGGGAGACTTTTAAAATGTGGTTGAGTGAATTAGTAAATATGTTGAATGAACAGCTAATGAGTATGGAGTGCCTCGCACGTTTGACGAAATTACCTAATCTTTCAGTCTAATACGGCTATTTACTTCGACAGAATCACACTTTTGTAAGTAGTTAGGCCTAACTGTCCTCTCCAAGATTAGCTGGAATTTAGTTGAAAGAATTTGAGAAATGTGATTGGATGAAATGTTGTTTTGTGCTGCGCAGAATATTAGATCTCAACAACGATTGGAGAAGTGTTTAACATCACCAGTACCACATTCGTATGATACATATATTTTAAGCTCAACATGATTTTGTGACTACAATAGACAGGTTGGAAATGCAGTCACATTGAGTATTATATTATATTGTATTATAAGAATATTGAATAATGGCGTCGGTGGAGATGGCTGCCGATTTACGGCGTCCTAACCAATTGTGCTATTGTGTGTGTTTTTTTTTTGCGTTATTTGAAAAATATTCTGTACATAATGTTTCTGCCACCGTCTCTTATGACTGAAAAGAGCTTCTGGATATCAGGACAGCGATGACTCACCTCGAACTGGACAAGTATTTTTTCTTTAACGAGTCGGACGCGTAGGATTTACTTCAGACACCAGACAAGGCCCAAATCCCCGTCATTCAAATGAAGAAGAGACAGAGATATTGGGGACGTAGGTCATGGTGCCTTGTAAAGAGCCGATGGCGTGGAGACTCTCACACGTTTGACAAAATACAGCTAAATACAGCTAAAATACAGTCTAATACAGCTATTTACTTACATTTGTAGCACTTCATCAAACTGGACCATGTTAGCCCCTATATGGTCCAAGCACACCAAGACAGTCGTGAAGAGGGCAAATCTGAAAAGATTTAGCATGGATCCTCAGATCCTCAAAAAGTTCTACAGCTGCACCATCGAGAGCATCCTAACTGGTTGCATCACTATCTGGTATGGCAACTAATCGGCCTCTGACCGCAAGGCCCTACAGAGGGTAGTGCGTATGGCCCATTACATCACTGGGGCCAAGCTTCCTGCCATCCAGGACCTCTATACCAGGCAGTGTCAGAGGAAGGCCCTAAAAATAGTTAAAGACTCCAGCCACCCTAGTCATAGACTGTTCTCTCTGCTGCCGCACGGGAAGCGGTACCGGAGCACCAAGTCTAGATCCAAAAGAATTCTTAACTTCTACCCCCAAGCCATACGACTCTTGAACTGATATTTTTTATTTAACTAGGCAAGTTAGTTAAGAACAAATTCTTATTTTCAATAACTGCCTTGTTCAGGGGCAGAATGACTTGTCAGCTCGGGGATTCGATCTTAAAACCTTTCGGTTAGTAGGAAAACACTCTAACCACTAGGCTACCTGCCACCCTAATCAAAAGGCTACCCAGACTATTTGCATTGTCCCCCCACCCCCTCTGTTACGCTGCTGCAACTCTCTGTTTATTATCTATGCATAGTCATAGTGTACCTACATGTACATACAGTTGAAGTCAGAAGTTTACATACACTTAGGTTGGAGTCATTAAAACTCATTTTACAACTCCACAAATTTCTTGTGAACAAACTATAGTTTTTGCAAGTCGATTAGGACATCTACTTCGTGCATGACACAAGTAATTTTTCCAACAATTGTTTACAGACAGATTATTTCACTTATCACAATTCCAGACCTCCACAAGTCTGGTACATCCTTGGGAGCAATTTCCAAATGCCTGACGGTACCAAGTTCATCTGTACAAACAATAGCACACAAGTATAAACACCATGGGCCCACGCAGCCGTCATACCGCTCAGGAAGGAGTTCTGTCTTCTAGAGATGAACGGATTTTGTGTGCGAAAAGTGCAAATCAATCCCAGAACAACAGCAAAGGACCTTGTGAAGATGCTGGAGGAAACAGGTACAAAAGTATCTATATCCACAGTAAAACGAGTCCTATATCGACATGAACTGAAAGGCTGCTCAGCAAGGAAGAAGCCACTGCTCCAAAACTGACATAAAAAAGCCAGACTACGGTTTACAACTGTACATGGGGACAAAGATCGTACTTTTTTGAGAAATGTCCTCTGGTCTGATGAAACAAAAATAGAACTGTTTGGCCATAATGACCATTGTTATGTTTGGAGGAAAAAGGGGATGCTTGCAAGCCGAAGAACACCATCCCAACCGTGAAGCACGGGGGTGGCAGCATCATGTTGTGGGGGTGCTTTGCTGCAGGAGCGACTGGTGCACTTCACAAAATAGATGGCATCATGAGAAAGTGAAATTATGTGGATATATTGAAGCAACATCTCAAGACATCAATCAGGAAGTTAAAGCTTGGTCGCAAATGGGTCTTCCAAATGGACCCAAGCAAACTTCCAAAGTCGTGGCAAAATGGCTTAAGGACAACAAAGTCAAGGTATTGGAGTGGCCATCACAAAGACCTGACCTCAATGCTATAGAAAATGTGTGGGCAGAACTGAAAAAGCGTGTGCGTGCAAGGAGGCCTACAAACATGACTCAGTTACACCAGCTCTGTCAGGAGGAATGGGCCAAAATTCACCCAACTTATTGTGGGAAGCTTGTGGAAGGCTACCCAAAAGGTTTGACCCAAGTAAAACAATTTAAAAGCAACGCTACCAAATAATAATTGAGTGAATGTCAACTTCTGACCCACTGGGAATGTGATGAAAGAAATAAAAGCTGAAATAAATCATTCTCTCTACTATTATTCAGACATTTCACATTCTTAAAATAAAGTGGTGATCCTAATTGACCTAATACAGGGAATTTTTACTAGGATTAAATGTCAGGAATTGTGAAACTGAGTTTAAATGTATTTGGCTAACGTGTATGTAAACTTCCGACTTCAACTATATTACCTCAATTACCTCGACTAACCTGTGCCCCCGCACATTGACTCTTTACTGGTACCCCCTGTGAAATAGCCTCGCTACTGTTATTTTACTGCTACTCTTTAATTTTTTTTTTTTTTTTTGGCTTATCTATTTTTGACTTAATACTTATTTTCCTTAAAATTGCATTGTTGGTTAGGGGCTTGTAAGTAAGAAAGTAAGCAAGCATTTAACTGTTATACCTTATATTCAGAGCATGTGACAAATCAAATTTCATTTGATTTGGAGAAAAAAAAATGTCTGACTTACATACGGGACAAAAAAAATGTGGTGTTTGAATTTCTAAAATGTGGGACTGTTTTGTTTGGTTACGGGACAAAATGTGGGACTGTCCTGCACAATCCGGACATGTGGTCATCCTACCCATATCCTCAGCTCCTGTTCTGTCCACTGACTAAGTGTCTGTGAGTGTGTGCATGTGTGTGTATCTGTCTGTCTGCCAGTGTTAACATGTGTGTTCCCCCCTCAGGCGGGCCGTCCATGCCGGTCATGCACCCCAAGAGAAGCCCCACCAGCACAGGTGACCGGGAGCTGCGGGAGGGGCGCATGCCCCCGCGTAAGGCCAGCTGCAGCGTGATGGGCAGTCGCTCGCTGCCACCCTCCAGTCCCATGGTCAGCAGTGCCAATAACCCCAACAAGTCAGAGATCCCCGACCGCCGAAAGGAGATGACTGCCACCACGGTGAGAAACAGTGAGGTAGGATGGGTGGGTTGGGTGGTGGGGGGGTTATAGGCCTGCATTTGAAATGGCACCTTATTCCATAAGTAGTGCATTACTATACAGATTACAATACCATTTTGGACGCGCCCTGGGAAAGATATGCGTTTTAAATGGCTTCCTATTCCCTAAGTAGTGCACTACTACACAGGAAATAGGGTACCATTTTGGAACACAACTCGTCTACAGAAGGCCAGTTTTATTGCTTCTTTAATCAGGACAATAGTTTTCAGCTGTGCTAACATAATTGCAAAAGGGTTTTCTAATGATCAATTAGCCTTTTAAAATGATAAACTTGGATTAGCTAACACAACGTGCCATTGGAACACAGGAGTGATGGTTGCTGATAATGGGCCGCTGTACGCCTATGTAGATATTCCATTACATATCAGCCATTTCCAGCTACAATAGTCATTTACAACATTAACAATGTCTACACTGTATTTCTGATCAATTTGATGTTATTTTAATGGACAGAAAATGTGCTTTTCTTTCAAAAACAAGGACATTTCTAAGTGACCCCAAACATTTGAACAGTAGTGTATATCAATAGCAATTACACCTGCGTAAGCAAGCAATGGCATTAAGAATTTTTGAAGAACACTGAGTGGGGTCCATTTGTTGTTGCTGGCTCTGGTTGAGATTTCACTTTGCAAAAATATGCAAACAGCAATAAACTCTGCTTCCACTGGTTAAATTTAGGTTAAATCCAACAGGTCGTCAGTTGCTTGTGGCTAGAATAACGGAGGTGCAGGTGCTTTTTGTGATGTTAATCTCGTGCTGTTGGTGCTAGGCTCTGGCTCGTCTCGATCTTGTTGGTCAGCAGGCAGCGTAAGGGATGGGCGAATATTCCATTTGATGCTAGGCTCCTCAACCTCCGTGGTCGGGCCAGCAGGCTGTTCAGTGAACGGATCACTCTCGACATGGTGGTCCTCAGTATTTTGCTCTTGGCAGTGCCCAGCCAGCTATAATTATCCAGCTTGTCGCTACCAAAACTTAACAAAACTAGAAAATACTAGCTAGACTAGTATTAGCTGTAGCTGTCTGCAAAAGTGAACTTTTTTTCCCTCTGTGTGAGAAAAAAAACGGTCAATTTGACCCCGCCCTAGTTGGGATACAATGACATTCCTAAACAAGGTAATGAAGGCGTGCGTACCTTATGAAATTGCATGGCTCTGTGCCCAATCAGAATGCATTGGATTTGAACTACTACATGTTACATTATTACATCCCCCCTCCTCAGATCTTGAGCGCTGACCCGGCATATAGCCTCTGGCAAGCCCGGCAGCGCTACACTGGCAAAACCAACCAATTTGTTATGTTTATGGGGTAACAAAATTGCATGGGCACAAATTATTTTTCTGGCTTTGCCACCCCATAGAGCTGGCCCATGTAGTAGCCTACTCCGCATCGGATATGCTTAGAAATATTGTATTGCATGCAGTTATTGTATTGCATGCATTTACTCAAATGCTTGCAGTTAAACAACCAATAATACTGCGGGACTCTGATTGTTCAAGTTTGTTTATTCGTCATATACACATGATGTACATGGAGTACACAGTGCAATGAAATGCCCTCTTGCAGGCTCATCTCTCAACGGTACAACAACAATATAGAAAGTCAATGGGTAAAGAAGGGTAATAAAAAATACAAAATATATATTAAATAAAACTCAATGAGATAAAATAGAATAATAATTTTAGTAAGAATGTCCCTGTCCCAGGTTGTAGTCCCCATATTTTTCAAGACAACCACCATCATACTCCTCTTTGGTAGCATGATGTGACAACTGGTATCTATGGTAACGTCTGATATGATCATTTGCCCTCTTACTTTCCCAGAACAACATCCCGGGAAGTGCCATGACCCGGCGGAACACATATGTCTGCACGGACCGCTCCACCACCGACAGACACTCACTGCTGCAGAATGGCAAGGAGAACAGGTGAAGGACATGAAGGGACAAGGGAAGGAGAGCGAGAGAGGGAGAGAGAGAGAGAGAGACTCCCAAATATATCCCCACTTTTCCCCTGATGATGATTAAGATTAAGAGATTAAGATCAATTTATTGGTGAATTGAACACAAAGTCGAAATTTGACTTCTGATTTTAAAGGAGAAGTTTTCGTTTTTACAACCAAATATATATTTTCTATGTAAAGTACCAGTCAAAAGTTTGGACATACCTACTCTTTCAAATCTAAATATATTTTAGATTTTAGATTCTTCAAGTATCCACCCTTTGCTTTGCATTTCTATTTGTATTTATTATGGATCCCCATTAGATGCTGCCAAAGCAGCAGCTACTCTTCTTGGGGTCCAGCAAAATTAAGGCAGTTTATACCATTTTAAAACATTACAATACATTCACAGATTTCACAACACATTGTGTACCCTCGGGCCCCTACTCCACCACTACCACATACAGTGGAGAGAACAAGTATTTGATACACTGCCGATTTTGAAGGTTTTCCCTCTTAAAAAGCATGTAATTTTTATCACACTTCAACTGTGAGAGACGGAATCTAAAACAAAAATCCAGAAAATCACATTGTATGATTTTTAAGTAATTAATTTGCATTTTATTGCATGACATATGTATTTGATACATCAGAAAAGCAGAACTTAATATTTGGTACAGAAACTATTTGCAATTACAGAGATCATACGTTTCCTGCAGTTCTTGACCAGGTTTGCACACACTGCAGCAGGGATTTTGGCCCACTCCTCCATACAGACCTTGTCCAGATCCTTCAGGTTTCGGGGCTGTCGCTGGGAAATACGGACTTTCAGCTACCTCCAAATATTTTCTATTGGGTTCAGGTCTGGAGACTGGCTAGGCCACTCCAGGACCTTGAGATGCTTCTTACTGAGCCACTCCTTAGTTGCCCTGGCTGTGTGTTTCGGGTCGTTGTCATGCTGGAAGACCCAGCCACGACCGATCTTCAATGCTGTTACTGAGGGAAGGAGGTTGTTGGCCAAGATCTCGCGATACATGGCCCCATCCATCCTCCCCTCAATACGGTGCAGTCGTCCTGTCCCCTTTGCAGAAAGCATCCCCAAAGAATAATGTTTCCGCCTCCATGCTTCACGGTTGGTATGGTGTTCTTGGGGTTATACTCATCCTTCTTCTTCCTCCAAACACGGCAGGTGGAGTTTAGACCAAAAAGCTCTATTTTTGTCTCATCAGACCAGGTTCTGCCGTGTAGTTCTGGGCTGATCCCTCACCTTCCTCATGATCATTGATGCCCCACGAGGTGAGATCTTGCATGGAGCCCCAGACCGAGGTTGATTGACCGTCATCTTGAACTTCTTCCATGTTCTAATAATTGCGCCAACAGTTGTTGCCTTCTCACCAAGCTGCTTGCCTATTGTCCTGTAGCCCATCCCAGCCTTGCGCAGGTCTACAATTTTATCCCTGATGTCGCTGGTCTTGGACATTGAGGAGAGGTTGGAGTCTGTTTGATTGAATGTGTGGACAGGTGTCTTTTATACAGGTAACAAGTTCATACAGGTGCAGTTAATACAGGTAATGAGTGGAGAACAGAAGGGCTTCTTAAAGAAAAACTAACAGGTCTGTGAGAGCCGGAATTCTTAGTAGGTGATCAAATACACGTGTCATGCAATAAAATGCAAATTAATTACTTAAAAATCATACAATGTGATTTTCTGGATTTTTGTTTTAGATTCCATCTCCCACAGTTGAAGTGTACCTATGATAAAAATTACAGACCTCTACATGCGTTGTAAGTAGGAAAACCTGAAAAATCAGCAGTGTATCAAAAACTTGTTCTCCCCACTGTGTGTGTGTGTGTGTGTGTGTGTGTGTGTGTGTGTGTGTGTGTGTGTGTGTGTGTGTGTGTGTGTGTGTGTGTGTGTGTGTGTGTGTGTGTGTGTGTGTGTGTGTGTGTGTGTGTGTGTGTGTGTGTGTGTAAAATCAATTTAGTCTCAAATAAATAATGAAACATGTCGAATTTAGTTTAAATAATGCAAAAACACAGTGTTGGAGAAGAAAGTAAAAGTGCAATATGTGCCATGTAAAAAGCTAACGTTTAAGTTCCTTGCTCAGAACATGAGAACATATGAAAACTGGTGGTTCCTTTTCACATTAGTCTTCAATATTCCCAGTTAAGAAGATTTAGGTTGTAGTTATTATAGGACTATTTCTCTCTATACCATTTGTATTTCATATACCTTTGACTATTGAATGTTCTTATAGGCACTATAGTATTGCCAGCCTAATCTCGAGAGTTGATAGGCTTGAAGTTATAAACAGCGCAATGCTTGAAGCCCAGCAAAGAGCTGCTGGCAAATGCACGAAAGTGCTGTTTGAATGAATGCTTACGAGCCTGCTGCTGCCTGCCACCGCTCAGTCAGACTGCTTTATCAAATATCACATCATAGACTTAATTATAATATATTAACAGGCCTACAAGCCCTCAATCCAGCCCCTCTCAGCCTATTGCTCTCGGCCTGACAGTCTGAGCACTGATGGGAGGCAGGGTAGCCTAGTGTTGTACTAGTAACCAAAAGGTTGCAAGTTAAAATCCCCGAGCTGACAAGGTACAAATCTGTCGTTCTGCCCCTGAACAGGCAGTTAACCCACTGTTCCTAGGCCATCATTGAAATTAAGAATTTGTTCTTAACTGACTTGCCTAGTTAAAGGTCAAATAAAAAAATTTAAAAAAATGGAGGGATTGTGCATTCCTAGTGTAACTCAGGCAGTTGTTGTTGCCATCCTGTACCTGTCCCGCAGGTGTGATGTTTGGATGTACCGATCCTGTGCAGGTGTTGTTACTGCCACTGTGAGGATGTTCTCCCTTTAGCGCTGTCTTAGGCGTCTCACAGTACTGACATTGCAATATATTGCCCTAGAAACATCTGCAGTCCTCATGCCTTCTTGCAGCATGCCTAAGGCATGTTCACGCAGATCTGGGCATCTTTCTTTTGGTGTTTTTCAGAGTCAGTAGAAAGGCCTCTTTAGTGTCCTAAGACCTTAATTGCCTACCGTCTGTAAGCTGTTTTTTTGCTTAGTTTATGACCTCTTATACACTATATTAGGCCCAGCCTTTGGAACTTTGGTTTTCCTAGATATGGTTATTATGTTGTGATCACTACATCCTATGGATTTGGATACTGCTTTAAAACAAATATCTGCAGCGTTTGTAAAGGTGTCAGATCAAATCAAATCAAATTTTATTTGTCACATACACATGGTTAGCAGATGTTAATGCGAGTGTAGCGAAATGCTTGTGCTTCTAGTTCCGACAATGCAGTAATAACCAATGAGTAATCTAACTAACTAATTCCAAAACGACTACCTTATACACACAAGTGTAAAGGGATAAAGAATATGTACATAAAGACATATGAATGAGTGATGGTACAGAGCGGCATAGGCAAGATACAGTAGATGGTATCGAGTACAGTATATACAGTGCCTTGCGAAAGTATTCGGCCCCCTTGAACTTTGCGACCTTTTGCCACATTTCAGGCTTCAAACATAAAGATATAAAACTGTATTTTTTTGTGAAGAATCAACAACAAGTGGGACACAATCATGAAGTGGAACGACATTTATTGGATATTTCAAACTTTTTTAACAAATCAAAAACTGAAAAATTGGGCGTGCAAAATTTAGGGTTAACACGTTTAAATGTTTTACTCACCTCGGCTGCAGTGAAGGAGAGTCCACATGTTTTGGTTGCGGGCTGTGTCAGTGGCACTGTATTGTCCTCAAAGCGGGCAAAAAAGTTATTTAGTCTGCCTGGGAGCAAGACATCCTGGTCCGTGACTGGGCTGGTTTTCTTTTTGTAATCCGTGATTGACTGTAGACCCTGCCACATACCTCTTGTGTCTGAGCCGTTGAATTGCGATTCTACTTTGTCTCTATACTGACGCTTAGCTTGTTTCATTGCCTTGCGGAGGGAATAGCTACACTGTTTGTATTCGGTCATGTTTCCGGTCACCTTGCCCTGATTAAAAGCAGTGGTTCGCGCTTTCAGTTTCACACAAATGCTGCAATCTTCAACGCACGTTCTAATGAACTCGCTCACCGAATCAGCGTATTCGTCAATGTTGTTGTTTGATGCAATACGAAACATATCCCAATCCACGTGATGGAAGCAATCTTGGAGCGTGGAATCAGATTGGTCGGACCAGCCTTGAACAGACCTCAGCGCGGGAGCTTCTTGTTTTAGCTTCTGTCTGTAGGCAGGGAGCAACAAAATGGAGTCGTGGTCAGCTTTTCTGAAAGGAGAGCGGGGGAGGGCCTTATATGCGTCGCGGAAGTTAGAATAGCAATGATCCAAGGTTTTGCCAGCCCTGGTTGCGCAATCGATATGCTGATACAATTTAGAGTCTTGTTTTCAGATTAGCCTTGTTAAAATCCCCACCTACAATGAATGCAGCCTCAGGATATGTGGATTCCAGTTTGCAAAGAGTCAAATAAAGTTCGTTCAGAGCCATCGATGTGTCTGCTTGGGGGGGAATATATACGGCTGTGATTATAATCGAAGAGAATTCCCTTGGTAGATAATGCGGTCGACATTTGATTGTGAGGAATTCTAAATCAGGTGTACTGAAGGACTTGAGTTCCTGTATGTTGTTGTGACTACACCACGTCTCGTTAACCATAAAGCATACTCTTCTTACCAGAAAGATGTTTGTTTCTGTCGGCGCGATGCGTGGAGAAACCAGTTGGCTGCACCGACTCCAGATGTGATCAATACATGTTGATGATTTAATTCCTGTGCTGTTTTTAAATACCCTGGTAGGTTGACTGACAACCTGATCCAGGTTGCAGGCACTGGTTACAGTTTGACGTTTTTTCCTGAGTGGGCAGCTTGATGATAGCCAGTCAATGTTTAAATCACCCAGAAAATGTACTTCTCTGTTGATTTCACATACATTATCAAGCATTTCACACATATTATCCAGATACTGACTGTTAGCACTTGGTGGTCTATAGCAGCTTCCCACAAGAATGGGCTTTAGGTGAGGCAGATGAACCTGTAGCCATATTACTTCAACAGTATTTAACATTAGATTTTTATCTAAGCTTTACAGGAATGTGGTTCTGAATATAGACCGCAACACCGCCTCCGTTGGCATTTCTGTCTTTTCGAGTATCTTCTGTTTCCAGAAGGTGTCAAAGTTATCAATAAAAGTGACTCCAGCAGAACTACAGTAGTATTGTAGCCATATGTGTAATGACAGCAGTCTGCTGAATCTTTCACACCCGCGGCCCAACAATGGTACTGGACCTGAAATTATTTTCTGTTTTTTGGAGTCTTTTAATGCTAAAATCAGTTCTTTAAAATCAATTTTCAAATGTTCCGAGCTAGCCCTCCTGATGTCGTTTGACCCCAAATGGACTATGACAGTGTCAGCTCCTAGCATCTGTGGTAGAACAGTCAGAAGCAGCCTTGTTATGTCCTGTACTCTTGCTCCTGGAGAGCACAGGGTTTTTGCCTTGGGGACCGAGATGTTTCTCACCATAGTGCTGCCTTTGATGACAGCTGGTGATGGTGAATGGGCCGGTCGCTCAGGCAGCCTCACAGTCTGGTGAGGCTGGGAGCTTCGAGGATCTGAACCGGAGGTCTCCGGAGAGGGAGACAGAGCCGAGAATGAAGATGCAGGTACCCCCGGATCCGAAGCCACCACAGACGAAGGCGCGAGAACCTCTGGATCCAAGGCGGCAAAGCTGTTTCTGGTCTGTGGCAGTTCCCGGCTCAACATCTCCATGAAGACCCCCGTTGCCACTTCCACGGCGAGTGACGTACCTCCATGGCTGGTTGGTTGGGTCGAGATCAGCTCTGTTCTCCAGGGAAGGGGGAGACCCCTTCGGTGATGGAACCCTGCCTAGCACCGGCCAGTCGGCTGTGGGGAGCCGACACGGCAGTTCATCCACCCGTCCAGAGCGGCAACCGGCTACTGGGGTGGAAGAAAAATAAATAGTAGGTGGGCATGGGTTCCCCATTAGCTTATGTAGGTTTTCTTCTTGCTTGCTAAGAGTAGTTACTTCGCTCCTGTAGTCCTCTGCAAGCAAGCAGTTGCTACATTGAAAGTCAACGTGGTCCACATTGTCCCGGAACAAAGCAATGTAAACTCAGCTCCTGCAACCTTGGAAAAGTTCAATAGCGGCCTCCATTTGAGCCGCCGAGCCAGCTAGGCTAACTGGGCTTTTGCGTCTCTCCCCCTGTACGGAATCTGGCAGGATCCCGGGACAGATAGCAGCGCTCACAGCAATTTAGCCCAACAGAACCGCAGAATTCAAAATAAAATTAAAGTATATAAAAACACTGTCAGCTTTTAAATCGAGGTCTATAGTTCAGGTTTCAGTTTCGGCGTTCGACAGCATTCAACAAGAACAAACGTGCTTTAATGACAGCTTTGCACACTCTTGGCATTTTCTCAACTAGCTTCACCTGAAATGCTTTTCCAACAGTTTTGAATGAGTTCCCACATATGCTGAGCACTTGTTGGCTGCTTTTCCTTCACTCTGCTGTCCAACTCATCCCAAACAATTTCAAGTTGTTTGAGGTCAGGTGATTGTGGAGGCCAGGTCATCTTATGCAGCACTCCATCACTCTCCTTGGTCAAATAGCCCTTACACAGCCTGGAGGTGTGTTGATTCATTGTCCTGTTTGGTATTTGGTATTTTAATAGGATCCCCATTAGCTGTTGCAAAAGCAGCAGCTTCTCTTCTTGGGGTCCACACAAAACATGAAACATAATAAAGAATGACATAATACAGATCATCAACAGACAAGAACAGCTCAAAGACGGAACTACATAAATGTTTTAAAAAGGCACATGTAGCCTTCATATCAATGCATACACACAAACTATCTAGGTCAAATAGGGGAGAGGCGTTGCGCCGCGAGGTGTTGCTTTCTGTTTTTTGAAACCAGGTTTGCTGTTTATTTGAGCAATATGAAATGGAAGGAAGTTCCATGCAACTAGGACTCTATATAATACTATATGCTTTCTTGAATTTGTTCTGGATTTGGGGACTGTGAAAAGAACCCTGGTGGCATATCTGGTGGGATAAGTGTGAGTGTCAGAGCTGTGTGTATGTTGACTATGCAAACAATTTGGGATTTTCAACACATTAATGTTTCTTATAAAAATAAGTGATGCAGTTAGTCTCTCCTCAACTCTTAGCCAAGAGAGACTGGCATGCATAGTATTTGTATCAGCCCTCTGATTACAATTAAGAACAAAACGTGCCGCTCTATTTTGGGCCAGCTGTAAATTAACGAGGTCTTTCCTTACCACACTGGACCACACGACTGAACAATAATCAAGATAAGACAAAACTAGAGCCTGCAGAACTTGCTTTTTGGAGTGTGGTGTCAAAAAAGCAGAGCATCTCTTTATTACGGACAGACCCCTCCCCATCTTTACAACCATTGAATCTATATATTTTGACCATGACGGATTACAATCTAAAGTAACAGCAAGTAATTTAGTCTCCTCAACTTGTTCAACAGCCACACCATTCATTACCAGATTCAGAGGTCTAGAACTTAAGGAATGATTTGTACCAAAAAGAAATGATAGTCCCACTAAGCACAAACCATATGGGAATGCTGTGATAGCCATGCTGGTTAAGTGTACCTTGAATTCTAAATAAATCACAGACAGTGTCACCAGCAAAGCACCATCACACCACCTCCTCCATGCTTCACGGTGGGAACTACACATGTGGCGATCATCTGTTCACCTACTCTGCGTCTCATAAAGACACAGCAGTTGGATCCAAAAATCTCAGTTTTGGACTAATCAGACCAAAGGACATATTTCCACCGGTCAAATGTCCATTGCTCTTGTTTCTTGGCCCAAGCAAGTCTCTTCTTCTTGTTTGTGTCCTTTAGTAGTGGTTTCTTTACAGCAAATTGACCATGAAGACCTGATTCACGCAGTCTCTTCTGAACAGTTGATGTTGAGATGTGTCTATTACTTGAACTCTGTGAAGCTTTTATTTGGGCTGCAATTTCTGAGGCTGGTAACTCTAATGAACGTATCCTCTGCAGCAGAGGTAACTCTGGGTCTTCCTTTCCTGTGGCGGTTCTCATGAGAGACAGTTTCATCATAATGCTTGATGGTTTTTACGACTGCATTTGAAGTAACTTTCAAAGTTCTTGAAATTTTCCGTATAGACTGACCTTCATGACTTAAAGTAACGATGGGCTGTCGTTTCTCTTAGCTTATTTTAGCTGTTCTTGACAAAATATGAACTTGGTCTTTTACCAAATAGGGCTATCTTCTGTATACCACCCCTACCTTGTCACAACACAACTGACTGGCTCAAACGCATTAAGAAGGAAATCAATTTCACAAATATACTTTTAGCAAGGCACACCTGTTAATTGCAATGCTTTCCAGGTGACTACCTCATGAAGCTGGTTGAGAGAATGCCAAGAGTATGCCAAGGTGTCAAGGTTTTTGAAGAATCTCAAAATTAAAATATATTTGTTTAACACTTTTTTTTGTTACTACATGATTCCATATGTGTTATTTCATAGTTTAGATGTCTTCACTATTATTCTACAATGTAGAAAATAGTAAAATATAAAGATAGACCCTTGAATGAGTAAGTGTGTCCAAACTTTTGACTGGTACCGTAAATTGTATGTTATAGAAGTGTCCAGACACCTTTTGTGATTTCACTTGTTTTTTTTAAACATTTTCCCCAAACAGCAAATCACTTCCTCATCCTAGTGTGTGGGCGTTTCCTCATTCTCATTGTGTAGTATGGGAGCCCCGAAAAAACATTAACAAAGGCTCCAAAAACAGCCCAATACTTATTTTTAAAAACTTCTAAGCTCTCAGAATAGGGAAGCAAGTCTTTTTTGTTGTACACATGAAATTGTGTAATTCTTAATTTTATCTGCAACATTATATTCCATTTTGTTGCGACTCGAGCAAAACCTTTACATCCATTCTACAGGTAACTGCTAAAATAAAGGAAACACTTGAGTAAATGTGGTATACAATGTCTTCACAAATGTGGGACCAGCAACGTTGTAACTACCAGCGCTGTTGCTAACTAGCATAGCTGGTACCATTTGTTGCAAAGAGTAATGGGATATTAGAATCGCGTTGTCTTAACCTGTCTTCTTCAACCTCCCTTCCACACAGGAAATTCCAGACACTTGTAGAATCTATGCCAAGGCACATTATTAAGACACTTTATGTTGGGGTTTCCTTTATTTTGGAGTTTACCTTTAGCAGCGGGCTACATGGAGAATAGAACAGCTGGATAGCGGAAATGGCTTGAGTTGCACAAAAGGGAATATGTTGCGGATAAGTTCGGAATGACACAATTTCATGAGTACAACATCTAAAGAACTGCATTGATATACTGAGAGCTTTTCTGTATCTAAAAATAACTATTTGTGTGTTTTTGGATCCTTTGTTCATGTTTTTTAAGGGCCCCATACTACACAAGGAGGATGACTGTCACGATTGTCGTAATAACATTCGGACCAAAGCGCAGCGTGATATGGGTTCCACATGTTTATTGAATGAAACTCACAAATACAATAAAGAACGAACGAACGCAACGTGAAGTAAATTAAGTGCTCATAGGCAACTACACATAAACAAGATCCCACAAAACACAGTGGGGAAATGGCTGCCTAAAGACAACGAAAAATAGCTGCCTCTGATTGGGAACCATACCAGGCCAACATAGAAATAAACAACCTAGATTACCCACCCTAGTCACACCCTGACCTAACCAAAATAGAAAATAACAAGGCTCTCTATGGTCAGGACGTGACAATGACGAAGAGTCCACTGGGCACATACGGGTTAAATTTCAATGAAATTATGTTGAACCAAAGTAGAATAGAAGTTGAGTCTACATCTGTGCCCAGTGGGAGATTTTCTGTTTGGGGTAAGTTTCTCAAAAACAAGTGAAATCACAGAATAGGTGTCTGGACCCATCTATAACATTTCATTTACATAAAAAATTTAGATTTGATTGTTAAAAGCAAAACTTCTCCTTTAACCCAACTCATATGAAAGACACACACACATACAGGCTTTTAGAGATGTGCAGGGGGCTGCCAGACTGAGTGCCCGGGGAGCTGTTGTTGTGGGGGGTTGAGTGCCTTGCTGAAGGGGACAACGGCAGGCAATGGCATCTAGGATTTGATACCAGCAATTCTCCAGTTGGTTGCCAGATCACTTCCCATTTCTTGCCAGGTCACTTCCAACAGATTTTTCCTGTTGGACCCGGGATTTGAACTGGCAACCCTCTGGCTGCTGGATCACCTCTCAAACTGCTAGGCTACCTGGCACCCCGTTTCTAGTGTTGTTTTTTGTCAACCATGTTATTGTGAAGCCGAAAACAAGTTTCCACTTAGTGTGGACAGTAACATTTGTCTAATTCTAATTGTCTCTCTGCTCCAGCTCCCTGTCCCACCGCCTGCCCCCCACATCCCCCTCCACCCTGAGCATCTCTGGGGCCGGGGCCTCCTCCTCCTCTAGTGAGCGCTGCCGTCTGACACGGGGCTCCACCATTCGAAGCACCTTCCACGGGGGCCAACTGAGAGACCGGGGCCCGCCCGTCTACTCGGCCCCGCCCACCTCCCCCACTCTGTCCCACCATGACGCAAGTCCCCTGCCGCACGCCCGCAGCCGTGCCACCTCCAACCTCTTCACCAAGCTCACCTCCAAACTCACACGCAGGTAAGCGGTCACCTCTGTAACGGTCACCTCTATAACGGTCACCTCCATAACACTCGCCTCCAAATGCAGGGGACAATCACCTTAATGAATTGTAGTAGTCACTTCCGTAACACCTGCCCCCGTACTCATGCGCAGGTAATCGTTTACCTCCGCAACACTCACCTCAGTAACGCTTGCCTCCAAATGCAGGGGACAATCACCTTAGTGAATAATAGTAGTCACCTCCGTAACACCTGCCTCCAAACTCACAAGCAGGTAGTTGTGGACCAGGGTTGTGTTTAGAAGGGGAAACGGGGGAGGTAGGCACACTAATTGAATTTGTTACACAAAGTTACAGACCACAGCCCTGGGCCCTGACATTGGAAACGGAGCTTACCCAGCTATCCCTGGAATCAGCTATAATATACAGTATAATCACATATATGTAATGTAATGAAACATATGCTTCCTCCATGCCAATCAGCTACAGCTGCGCTGTTATCCACCATTCCTTTGGCCATGATTCAATTATTTTCTCTTTCTCCCCTTCCTCTCCTATTGCTTTTTCTATCTCTCTCTGTTGCTCTTCCTCTCCTTATATCAGGGTCAATCTAGAACCCTCTAAGCGCCAGGGCTCAAACAAATCAGTCTCGGGTTGTACCCTTCCCCAGGGATCAAAAACAGTTAGTAAGTTCCCATGTCTCTAGCTTCTCTCTGTCGGCCTGCTTGCCTGCCTGCCTTCTGGACATACTAATGGGGTGTGTGTGTGTGTGTGTGTGTGTGACTGCATTCCTGTTTACTTACAGTACCAGTCAAAAGTTTGGACACACCTACTCAAAACTATGTAATAACACATATTGAATCATGTTGTAACCAAAAAAGTATAAACAAATCAAAATATGTTAGATTCCTCAAAGTAGCCACCCTTTGCCTTGATGACAGCTTTGCACACTCTCTTCTTCTTATGGTGTCCTTTAGTAATAGTTTCTTTGCAGCAATTCGACCATGATGGCCTGATTCACACAGTCTCCTCTGAACAGTTGATGTTGAGATGTGTCTGTTACTTGAACTCTGTGGAGCATTCATTTGGGCTGCAATCTGAGGTGCAGTTAACTCTAATGAACTTATCCTCTGCAGCAGAGGTAACTCTGGGTCATCTTTTCCTGTGGTAATCCTCATGATAGCGCTTTTGCGACTGCACTTGAAGAAACTTTCAAAGACTGTCGTTTGTCTTTGTTTATTTGAGCTGTTCTAACATTACCAAATAGGGCTATCTTCTGTATACCACCCCTACCTTGTCACAACACCCCTACCTATACCACCCCTACCTTGTTAACTTTTAACAAGACACACCTGTTAATTGAAATGTATTCCAGGTGATTACCTCATGAAGCTGGTTGAGAGAATGCCAAGAGTGTGCAAAGCTGTCATCAGGCAAAGCGTGGCTACTTTGAAGAATCTCAAATCTCATATATGTTGATTTGGTTTAGACTTCTTTGGTTACTACATTAATCAATTTGTGTTATTTCATAGTTTTGATGTCTTCACTATTATTCTACAATGTAGAAAATAGTAAATTGTGTCCAAAACCTTTGACTGGTACTGTACCTATCTGTTTACCTTTCTGTTACATACCTTTGTTTCTGTCTGTACATACCTGTCTGTCTGTCTATGACTTACTGACCTGTCTGTCTGTATGACTTCCTTTCTCTAACTTCCCATGTGCCTAGTACTTACCTGTCTGTATGCCTGTCTGTCGGTCGGTCTGTCTGTCAGTCTGTCTGTCTGTCTATATGCCTATCTATATGCCTGTCTGTATGCCTGTCTGTATGCCTGTCTGTCTGTATGCCTGTCTGTATGCCTATCTGTATGCCTGTCTGTATGCCTATCGGTATGCCTGTCTGTATGTCCGTCTGTATGTATGCCTTACCTGTCTGTCTGCATGCCTGTCTGTCTCTACGCCTTACCTGTCTGTATGCCTGTCTGTCTTACCTGTCTGTATGTCTGTCTGCCTTACCTGTCTGTCTGTAGGCCTGTCTGTCTCTGTCTGTCTGTATGCATGCCTGTTTGTCTGTCTATCTGCATGACTGTGTGTCTACCTACTTGTCTTTATTCTATAGCTCTCTCACACTGCTTTTTGGTTCATTCCTTTGGCATGCCCGGGGGATTACACTTTACTTGAAACCTGCATCATAAGGGCTACATAACACTGTCATAACAATGACTTAACGTGACACAAACAATGAATTAGCTATGGCAGTTTTGCTAGACAATTGGCTGATAAACAGTAAACATGTTCTTAGTTGTCAGAAACGGACACTGATGATGTTATGAAAGTGTTATTCATCCTTTTATTATACGTAAGGGCTTGCGTTAAAATAATGATTTGTTCCAGGGGCACCATCCTAGTGCATAAGGTCTTCCTGTGACTCCATCTACCTTGTTTTATTTTGAATGACAGTTGATTCCTGGACTGTCTTTGTTGTGTGGTGGAATTGATAGTGACGTACAGTTGGTGTCACAGAATGCACCAACATTTACGCAGCTGTGGATTCTCTCACCTCCCCCTAAAAGACGTGGAGTACAATCATATCTGTACAGATTCACTGTTGCCACCGAACAAACACAATATGAGAAGCATGGGGTTGTTTTTTATATTTTTATATTGATACAGCCTTATTAGTTGACTCTGTTGTGCGAGTCAGGGCCTCTGATACGGGGTAATATTGCAGCAATATCACTCCATACTCTGACCCGTATTCATGGGTTGCACTTACGTCACCCAGTCGTGTCACACCATCTGAACGGAGGCTCACTAATGTTTTACGAAATATTTTTTATAATTAAACCAAGATACACCACAGCCTGTCGTTTCCAATGGGAGCAAATGAATCATAGTGGGCAGAACAAGCAAGGAGGTGGGCAGAGCCAAACACAAGCTAGCGAGATCCTATTGGCGCGTTCTAGCATGTGTTTGCATGTTTCCGTTAGGAAATGCCTACTCTGTGAACTGTGTGTGCAGTAACTCAATTCGCCATTGCCCTCCTTCTAAACAACAACAAATTTTACCACTTTGGCAAAGGTTAAGATCTACAAGACTTAGTCAACTCTGTTCGTAACAGATTATTGTTTTGTGAAAAGCAAACTGTATTCAGATCAAATGTTTAATCGCTGAGAAAACTAGCGTGTCGGACCAGTTCCATCTGGCTCCATATTCATTCACTGCCGGCCACCGGTGCTTCCTCTCCTCACCATATTTGGTGGGGAGTGGAACTTCAAACCGGATGATTCAAATTTATACATCTGGTGAAACATATGGCTCCTTGTTCTATCTGTGGTTATACTGCATCTAAAGTTAATCTGATGACATCACAATGATGACAAAAGGTTTTCCTACTCATTATTTGTCTCCTTTAGAAATTACATTGAGGGCCTCCCAGGTGGCGCAGTGGTCTACCGCACTGCCACCAGAGACTCTGGGTTCGCACCCAGGCTCTGTTGCAGCCGGCCGCGACTGGAAGGTCCGTGGGGTGACGCACAATTGGCCTAGCATCGTCCGGGTTAGGGAGCGATATCCTTGTCTCATCACGCACCAGCGACTCCTGTGGCGGGCCGGGCGCAATGCACGCTAACCAAGGTCGCCAGGTGCACGGTGTTTCCTCCTACACATTGGTGCGGCTGGCTTCCGGGTTGGATGTGCACTGTGTTAAGAAGAAGTATGCTCAGTTGGTAGAGCATGGCGCTTGTAACGCCAGGGTAGTGGGTTCGATTCCCGGGACCACCCATACGTAGAATGTATGCACACATGACTGTAAGTCGCTTTGGATAAAAGCGTCTGCTAAATGGCATATATTATATTATATTATAAGTAGTTGGGTTGTGTCTCGGAGGACGCATGACTTTCGACCTTTGTCTCTCCTGAGCCCGTACGGGAGTTGTAACTACTAATAATTGGATACCATGAAATTGGGGAGAAAAAGGGGGTAAAATGTGAAAAGAAAAAAAGAAAAGAAATGACATCGTATTTCCAAGCCACTAAATCCACAAAATCTTCATCAACGCTTCATCAGCGCCAATTAACAATTGAGTAAAACATTGACATTGAGTAAAACATTGACAATGAGTAAAACATTGACTCAGGAGTCAATAGATCTTACATAATAATATTGTGAGGAAACATGCAACCCATGAACACCTGGAGGTTTTTGTTGCTGTTGTTGTTTGCTTGTCCTCACTCTGATTTATTGTCCTTTCTTTTTGAATGGCTTCACTGTATTGTGGATGGATGATGACTGTGTACTTGGTGGACATGGAACTGCATCTCCCATAAATCACCTCTCCGATTCCCCCTTTAACTGTGTGTGTGTGTGTGTGTGTCTGTTCTCTACGCAGGGTCACAAATGAACCTGAGGGAATCTGCCGATCTGCGGTCACAAGGTCAGTATATGTCACAAGGTCAGTATATCCGGCAACCCTTCGTCAACCCATCTAGAACTCATGTTTCAGACAGTAAACTTGCACACCTTAACTGGACATTAAAGTTTAGATTCAACAACCCGTCACAAGTTTTTCTACTTACCCACATTTACTACCCCTTTCTCTCTAACAGCCGTTCTCTCCTCCTTTTTCCTCCACTCTTCCACACCTCTGTCCTTTCTCCTACTTCTATGTCCCTTTCTGGCCTCCAGTCGCCATTTACCTGGGCATCAAAAAGCGTCCGAGCCCCGGGCCGTCGGACGTGGCTGGGATCTGAGGGGACCTGGGGGGAGGCGGGACCCGGCGGAGGTGGTGCTGGCTCTGCGGGAGGCGGCACGGGGTTGCGGCTGCCAGGTCCACCATGCCGGCCCCTTTCTGCTCTCCTGCACCCACGGGGCGGCCGGTGGTCAAGTGGCCTTTGAGGCCGAGGTGTGCCACCTCTCCACAGGGGGCAGCGCCGCCAACAATGAGTCTTCCAACGGGGTGCGATACACGCGACTCTGGGGGGCACCGCTTGCTTTCCGGGACATCGCCACGCAAATCTCAAAGGACCTCGAACTCTGAATATAATGGGGGTTGAGAAGGGTGGAAAGAGAAATAGATAAAGGGACTTGGGGCTGCAGATAAATACATTTCCTCCTGTCTCTTACGTGGCTAAAGACCTACCCCCCTCCACACCAGTCTCAACCTAACCACCCAAACCCCCCACGCCACACAGACTCAAGCATCTCCTCCCCCCAACTTCATCCACTGGATCCGGACCAGAGAGATATCCAGCTTCATATTTTTTATCGTTAACTCTAGCCAGAATGACTATTACTTTTATGATTGGTATCATTGTGGTTTTTAACCATCACCACCTCCGAACCGACACTACCGAAAACATTCTCGAAAACATTACTTGTGTCTCGCCGTCTTTGATTGTCTTCTGCGTGTCACTGTATGTGTTTTTGGTCATTCTTCTCCCATTTGAACATTAATATGGATAGAGTGATTATCCAAGGACTTGTCGCCAGTGGACAACATGCACAAATAGGGAGACAGTTAACTCAATGATTTGACAAGTGGCCTGAAAAGTTGCTCTGTCTTTCATTGTGTGCATGGTATGGGTGGGATTGAATTACTGGCAATGACAGAGGAGTTGACAGACACTTTGAACCAGCCAATGGTGACCTTCACATCCATTTTCCGCTTACAATATCATCAACAGAATAAAGTAGCAGATAGGGATGTTTTCTCGGACACACCATGAATCTTTCTCAGTAAGTCTTATAGCAAATGACAAATATAAACTGGACAGATATAGGTTTCAGTTCTGTAGTATTGTACAACCCACACCGTAATAAGCTGTTTTGTTAATGTATAAGATCAGGTAGTATACACTTTGGTACACATCATGCTCCATCAGTGGCAATATGAAAACGTAATCTATGTAGATCAAAACTGGTTCATAGTGCTATTTTTTCACCTTCATACCTCTTTAGCTACCTGTTAGCTACCTGTACATTTGGTTTCCTGCACACACCCTTCCAAAGTAATTCCATTGGCACATTCCTTTTCCTGAGAAACTATTTTAACCCTCTGATTGGCTGGGATCAATGTCTGTGTTGGAACTGGTCATTACCAATAATCATATCAAGCTGTTTTTAAGCATTTCATCCCATACTTCTCAAGATATGATCTATCCCTTTTACCTTTCTTCAGCGAAGTTGAATTCAAGTAATGAAAGAGTTACACAGTTCCTCTGCATAAAATAGCCTAACTCAATGTATTATGGCTGAAAGGGTGGCTGGAAAGGAAGAAAATCCAACCGCGGTTCACTGCAGAACATTGCGCCCTTGAATGCCACATGGCTTTGCCAAAATGAAAAGCTGTCAGACATACTAGTGAACCAAATTTGTAACAGACAATGTTTGAAGTACATGATTATTTAAGTATTTGAAATATTTTATTTCTGTGTATTTGAGTAAGTCGTATATGTATATATGTATATATGTATATGTATATATATGTATATATATGTCTATATATATGTATATATACATATATACGTATATGTATATATACATATGTGTATATATACATATACATATATATATATAGATATATAGATATTTATATAGATATATAAATGTCATATTGCTTTCAGTGCAATGCGATGCAATGCAATTTCGTTTGATTTCTATTCCGTGCCATGCCAATTTATCTTCAGCCATCTCACTACATTGAAGGTGAACATCAAAATCTGTTTTTTTTCTGAGGCAACTGAAACCACCCAATCCCATTTCCACTGTTACACACACTGGTGCCTCTACTCTGACACCCTTCAGCATTTTGACATTGGTGAACTTCAGATCAAACTGGTTTTGTCTACTGCTGATGACTATCCCACATGACAAAATGCTACAGTTTACTATAGAATTATGTAGTTAACTGTAGTATACTGTAGAATACTATACTCCACACTGTAGTATCCCTCGATCATGTGTAGCACTTACTATATAATTTTGTAGTATACTGTAGAATGCTATACTACACACTGTAGTATCCCTCGATCGTGTAGTGCTTACTATAGAATTTTGTAGAATACTTAACTCCACATTTTAGTATCCATTGATCATGTGTAGTACTATAGCATGTTGTAGTATACTGTAGAATACTATAGTAAATACTACAGTAATTTCCTCAAAATACTACAGTACCCGCAAAAAACACTACAGTGTTCTAACTATAGTAATTCTAGAATATTAAATTGCATATACCTCACCCGTTCCCATACCCCGTACCCCAATTTGTGCCACCCATCATGTCTGCAAAAACACTACAGTCATGTCTGCAAAAACACTACAGTATATACTACAGTACACTACAGTACACTACTGTCATGTCTGCAAAAACACTACAGTATATACTACAGTACACTACAGTCATGTCTGCAAAAACACTACAGTATATACTACAGTACACTACAGTCATGTCTGCAAAAACACTACAGTATATACTACAGTACACAACAATCATGTCTGCAAAAACACTACAGTTGAATACTATAGTAAAGTCTGCAAAACGCTACAGTGAATACTATAGTATATAAATATAGTAATACTATAGTATTTTTACCATAGTATATTAATGTATTTTTTCATGTGGGGTCGGCTACTGTGGGTTGTAGGGGAAGTGCATAGACACGCAGAGGAGTCATTTAGAGAGACAGAGAGAGACATAAAGACAATGTGACTGGGATGCTGTGTTTTCCCTGTTGCTCCTCTTACAGTAAACCTACATACAGTAAAAGTACAATGTTGGAAAATAAGAACCTCAAAAAGGCTTCCTCACCCTCCTGATTAGAATGAAGGATGTACTGTGATGTTCATGTAGACTACAGGGACCAAGATGTCTGCCTGGTTATTTACTGTTAACGCTCTCGGTCTCAGTTTTGGCTTTTTGCTCATGGTGATTTAACCAGTCAGACCAACGTGATCATGTAGGGTTTGATCTTCATCACAAGTGTTTTTGCTGTCTGTATGTCAGTTTGTTTTTGCAATCCTCCTCCTGTCGTTTATTTTTTCAAAAACACTCACAACTGTCATTTGCTTCACAGACACGTTGTTGAATCATCTCTTCTGAATCTCCTTGTGCTGTTTTGTCTGCCCCATGACAGGATCCCCTATATAGGAGAACAATACTAGTCCACTACATTTCACCACCCTTTACAGTACAGACAGACACACTTATTGACCTGAAGAGGGTCAGTCCTATGTCCTATAACATTGTGGTGTATATTAGCATTAGGTAATATAGACCCCAATGCACTTTGCTTTGACTTGAATCAGCTCCTTCCAGTGGACCCTAGGGCCATGCCCATAATGAGCCACTGGATGGCGCCAATGTCTTAAATGTGAACACTTCAATTTGTGGATATTTGCACAGGTACTTTTATTTATTTTTTAGATGAATATCATAATAAAAAAACTGGATTTATATCAGCCAGTTAATGGCTGAATATAAAATATATGAATATAGTATATAACTTAGCGGTCAAGGTTTATTTATAGCTAGAACAAGGGAAGTGCTTCTCGTTTTAAGCAGTTTCTGTCAATGACAATAGGGAACAATACCAACTTGCAATCCTGCATGACTTCAGAGTTTGGGTTTTGGGGGTAGAAAATGTAATGATTCACACCCATAGGTGGATGCTTTATGATATAAAGATGCTGTCAGTGTTTCGACATGATTATAGACACAGAGAAACTGTACTGGGTATTGTCCCTGCCCCCCCCCCCCTATCACAAGTACAGATGGCAGATTTGGGGTAAATTCCAATGATTTGACTCCTTCTATTACTTATAGGGAAATTTATTCACTTGATATTCCTAAATGTAATTCACAAATCTCTGAATTTCTCTACTGTATAACAAAATGTAAAATAACAGATTTTTTAAAATTTTAATTCCAATGTGTTACAATTTTACAAATGTTTAAATTGAGACCATCTCTGATGGTCAGGCACATCTGGGGTTGGGTTGGGTTGCGTTCAAGCCATAGAAACGTCCATTTAAGTTTTTACAGAATGAAAGGGAAGCATCTGGTTGAACATATCCAAAGTGGTTGCTAAAGTGAAGGAAAAAATAGTTTCCAGGTGGAATACAAACGTATGAAATGCATTTAGAAAAAGATAGTACAATGTGTGCTGGTATGCCTATAAGAGACTGTCAGTGGTATAGATGGTTGTTGGAAACAGTATTATGGCCCCAGGGGCTCAGTATTTAAGTAATGTGCATTGTCATGCTGGAACTGTTTATTTGTTTTAACCGTTGATGTAATATGCAATAGAGGCCAATGAGATGGATGAAGAGACACGTTTTGACCTGGACGCCTAATTCTGTTCACCCATTGACCCCTTCAGAAACAAACAATGTGAGATTGTGTAGCCCAAAGGCCCTGGTGCTTTTGGTCTACAGCGAAAGTGAGAAACATGGAGCTGACGAGAAATAAAATTCACAAATGTTATCTTCCCTTTTCTTTGAGTTTTTTCTTCCAATGGATCTCTCAGTTTGCTGCGTGATCATCACTTGATTGTTGCTATTGCTCTTACTGCTAATAATAACTTTTTTCCTCCTTCATTGTTGGACAGTTAGGCTTTGAATATCATATTTACCTTACTACCCAGCAAACACACAAGCACCACACGATGTTGTCTCAGTGTTTGCTCCAGGTTGTGAGCTTCAACGTGCCCTTGAAAACCATGTAAGTGCTGCCATGGCTTAACAGCACTTTTAATAACTATTAGCCTATTCCATTATTGGAATAAGTACCCAATTGTCATATTTGAGTAAAAGTAAATATACCTTAAAAGACAATGACTCAAGTGAAAGTTGCCCAGTAAAATACTACTTGAGTAAAAGTCAAAGTACTGTATTTGGATTTAAATATACTTAAGTGTGAAAAGTAAATGTAATTGCTTTAATTATCAAAAGTTAAAGTCTAAATCGTTTCAAATTCCTTTATATTAAGCAAACCAGATGGCATAATTTTCTTGTTTTTTAATTCATTTACTGATAGCCACACTCCAACACTGACATAATTTACAAAGTATTGGTGTTTCGTGAGTACGTCAGATCAGAGGCAGTAGGGATGACCAGGGATGTTCTCTTGATAAGTTTGTGAATTTGACAATGTTCCTGTCCTGCTGAGGCCTCCCCGAGGACTGGAATTGCCCACCCCTGTAAAAGCATTCAAAATGTAATTGTACTTACATTTTGGGTGTCAGGGAAAATGTATGGGAGTAAAAAGTACATTATTTTTTAGGAAGGTAGTGGAGTAAAAGTAAAAGTTGTAAAAAAATATAAATAGTCAAATAAAGTACAGATACCCTCAAAAAACAACTTAAGTAGTACTTTAAAGTATTTTTTGCTTCAAAGTACTTACACCACTGGTCTAGTCTACACCTTACTGTGGTAAAAGGTAGTCTACTCTATTAGTGGCCAAACATTTACACAGAGCTGATTTTGTGTAACAATTCATGTTTACATTATACTGTTCAAATGCAGTCACTATTAAAGTTCAAATTTATTCTGATGGAGTTTAATTTTAACACTTGACGCCAGTGAAGAGTAAATCCAACAATAAGTGTTAGTATATGTTAAATTTAAACTATTCACAGAGCAACAAACTGAAATGGTTAGAAAGCTAGTGGAGTGTGGCACAATATAAGAACAGTGTAAACTTCAAGTTGATTTAACACTTGTTATGCTCTTACCTTGAGTGCAAGACCATGAAAGACAAAACTACATGGACATCTGTATTGGTTCATGGTAATAGGTTTATTGGACCACAGTTTCAATGATAACTTTCAATTATAACTTTTTACAACCAATGTAATGTTCACGTCTGTCAGGTAAGCCCAACTTTGGTGGAGGCGGATACCAGGATGTTACCGACTGAACAGGAAATATGTGGAAAAGATTGGCATAAGGAAGAAAATTAAAGTAAAAAACAGAAGAATGACAAAGGAGAGAGAGAGAGAAGAGGCAGAATGAAAGAAGAAAAATATCTCCACTACACGCAGGTTGGTTGGCGTCATTGTACCGCTTGATTCCTAGGGCCATGCGTTGGAGATGTCGAACACTCCACCCACGGAGGCGGTGTCCACGCCACCTGTAGAGAGCAGGGAAAGGGGAGAGAGAAGCGGGTTTAAGTGTATGTCTCAGACAATCTCTGCAAAATTACTCATACTGTAAATTATCCAAATGTCCCAAAAATCAGTGGTGTAAAGTACTTTTAAGTAAAAATACTAAGTACTACCTAAGTAGTTTTTGGGGTTATCTGTACTTCACTATTTATATTTTTGCCAACATTTACTTTAACTTCACTACATTCCTAAAGAAAATAATGTACTTTTTACTCCATACATTTTCCCTGGCTATTTCTTAATAGCTTTTCCTTATTTTAATTTCTGTTCCTTTTTACTTGTTGTGTGGTAAAAGGGAAGACTGTTGTGATCTGTGACGATTTAGAGTTGAATATATCAGCAGCTGCTCTGGATGTTTTTGGTTGTGTGTGTGTGTACCTGTGCCACGCTTCTGCAGACGCAGCCTGGTGGTAGTGGTAGTAGTAGTGTTGATCTGCCATGATACAACGGGATGTGTGACATAACAAGCAGCATTAGTTCCGGTGCTTTGAACAAATCATGATTTCACCGGTGTTAGAGTCTTTCGAATTCCGAAAGGGGAGGGGACATTTGGCACATCGAATTGCCTGTAACTTGAAAAGAGCGAGGGGTTGAGCTCTTTGTTCTGGTTTCGATCCTTGTTCTATTGCTTCTTCTTCTTCTTCTTAAGGATAGGCGTCCCGTCAACGGGACAGTTTCAAATCATACACCTTGTCACGATCGCAGATTTTTAGAGAAACAACAAATATTGGTACATATATCGACTGAAAGCTTAAATTCTTGTTAATATAACTGCACTGTCCAATTTACAAGAGCTATTACTGCGAAAAGAAATGCCATACTATTGTTTGAGGAGAACTTCTAAAAACAAAACACTTCTTTCACCGCGATAGGTTTGATAAATTCACCTCTGAAAGTGAAATGTGCACTTACATTTTGAAGTCTTGCTCTGATTTTTCATCCAAAGGGTCCTAGAGATAACATGAAGTGTCGTTTTGTTAGATAAAATAATTGTTTTATATCCTAAAATGGTCCATATAGCATGCACAATCGATTTTGTAGTTCCACTCGTTCAATTTGCAAAGAAAGGAATCTGTGAAAATCTAACCCTAAAAGTTGTTTCAAGCAGTCAAATCACATTAGTATGTATTCCTCAGAGATCCTAGAATGTAACCAGATTTCACCATATCATTAGGGATGTAGTATATCCTATATGGCACCATATTTGGTCAGAGAGCGATGCCTTCATGGCACACCGATGACGTGGTCGGTCTTCACTTGAACAACTCCAATCGGGTCAAAGCTAGCAAGATAGCCAATGATCAGGGCTTTACGGGAGTATCCGGAAACCATGTATCTGTTGTAAAATGTAGCTACTAACCTTGTACGACAGCATGCCTTTTACTTTAGGACACAAATTCTAAGAATATTCAGTTATGAAGTTATGAAAACTGGTTGTTTTGCAAATGTTGAACTTATAATATGGCTACTAATACTGGAAAAGCTCAATTAAAGTCCAAGTATAGAGATTTGATGATATTCTTGCAGAAAAATGTCATATGAATGCAAATGTCTCCTTCACGATTTGCCCAAATGTACCTGGGTGACTTCACACTAAATGTCATGTAGTTTGCTCATAGTTCAAGTTATCTGTCTGAAACTTTGCACATACACTGCTGTCATCTTGTTGACATAATCGGAATTACAACCAGAGTGATGGCTGGAACATTGACCTTTCTGTTTTTTCAGGTAGCAAAAAACAGTTGTTTTTTTCTTTGTATTTTCTACTACCAGATCTATTGTGTTATATTCTCCTACATTCAATTCACATTTCCACAAACTTCAAAGTGTTTCCTTTCAAATGATACCAAGAATATGCATATCCTTGCTTCAGGGCCTGAGCTACAGGCAGTTAGATTTGGGTATGTCATTTAGGCAAAATTTAAAAAGAAAAAAAAGAAAGTGTACTATCCCTGGACCGAAATCTTAATTGAGCATCGGACCAGTTACGCAAGACTTTAGTTCTGGGTTAACCTAAATTAATATTCTTATAATTGTGTCCCTGCGCTTCCATTGTGTTAGGGGTGTTTTTGTGCCATGTCAAAATGGTTTGAGTACCAATACATACCCTTCTCAGACCAACGCAGAAGCGTCTGAAGACCTCCTTCATGTTGTCGCCCTTCTCCACGGAGATGACACGCAGGTGAACCTCATTCATCCAGACAAAGAAGCTCTTGGCATCGTTATGCCTTCAGAAAGGAGGGATGAGGTTTCACATCATACATCACCATGATACATTGTGGGATATTCTGTACAGTAAAATACAGTATTGTTTTGGTTGACTATTGGTATGGGTCTGTGTTCTGGGTGCATACCAGATTCCTCTTGCATCGGGCCAGTCACACGGGCCATACCAGCGCCCAGCAGCAGGGGGGAGACGGGCTTGTCAAACAAGAAATGGTCAGCGATAAGCTGCTCCTGCTCGGCATCGGTCATCTTATTCAAGGGGTAGTACTTTCCCTTGAATTCACCATCCAGGGTGTTCAGAACTGGAGAGACAGAAGTGTAAAAAGTGTATATTGATTTAAATATTTTGTGTTGTCTTGACCTAATATTCTAATCTACAATTAAATATGCATTAAAGATTAGTCAAGATTAGTCTGAACATTCTCACTCTGCACATGCTTTGGGAGGGGTTTCCCAATAGCATTATGACTCTCAGATCATATTTTGTTCTTATCTGTTCAGATGATCTCTCTCATTAAGGAAGAGTTCAGAAGAATTACAACTGTTGCTCGAGTCCACATTTATGCAGAATCTGGACGATTATACACCAAAACTATTGGACTTGTTTAAGTCAAAAGGAGGTGCTGTGAAGGCGGACATGCAGAAAATCCTTGAAGTTCTGTACGGGGTACAGTATGCACAGTAACACCTTCACAATAGTATATATTTGTTATACTGTATGTATTCAGTTGCCAGTATTAAATGCAATTATTTGTATAACTTACTTACTTACTGACTGACTTTATTGTCCCCATGGGGAAATTTTGTTGCAGTGTCGTTTAAATACAAACAAAATTGACAATACAACTTTCATAACAGTTACATACCAATAAAATATATTTTTTAAAGACTAGCCTGCTGGCCTTACTGAGTCGATAGGAACATTAGCCCGAGCTATTTAGGAGGAATATCACACCTGGCACAAATTACTGTCTCGTTCTGTTTTTCCTGCTGAGGGGTGCCCTATACCTGCGCCCAGAGGGGAGTAGTTCAAAGTCCGGAGGGTCCTGACCTTAAAGATCTCATCCAGGCCTGTCTGTTTGACTCCAAGTACCTTGCTTGCTGTGGTGATAATCCTTCTCAGCATATCTCTCTGGCTGACATCATATTACAGTGCAACACCATCCAGGAAAGAAGAGACCGTGTGGTCCATGGCCTGATCATATCCCCCGGCGAGAGGGTTGGAGACCTTATCACAGAATAAAAGGTTGTTTTTATTTTTGTATCCTTATTTATCTCTAAATGAGCTATCTTCCTTTCTTTCCCCTTCTCTCCTCTCAAATTGCACAGTTAATCTAGTAGCCTAGCCTGTTATTTCTTAATTTTTTCACTCAGGATGCTGACAACACCATGATCCGAGAGGACCTCATTCAGCATGTGATGAAGTTGTTCACTGTGAAGCATCTGCACCAGAATATAGAGCATGGAATCTGCACCAAAATTTACTCATGGGGGACAATAAAGTCAGTCAGTAAGTAAGTAAGTAAGTAAGTAAGTTATACAAATATTTGCATTTAATATTTGTAACTGAATACATACAGTACAACCTATATACTATTGTGAAGGTGTTACTGTGCATACTGTACCCCGTACAGAACTTCAAGGATTTTCTGCATGTCCGCCTTCACAGCACCTCCTTTTGACTTAAACAAGTCCAATAGTTTTGATGTATAATCGTCCAGATTCTGCATAAAGGTGGACTCGAGCAACAGTTGTAATTCTTCTGAACTCTTTCTTAATGAGAGAGAGTATAGCTTTCGTCTGTCCCCTCGCCTCGACCCGGACTCGAACCAGGGACCCTCTGCACACACAGACAACCGGTTGAAACGCTATTTGCGCGCACCACCGCTAACTAGCTAGCCATTTCACATCGGTTACACATGTGATCTGCATCAAAGGAGCAGAGGTCCTGGCTGGTATTCCCAGTGTTAGTCATGTACCTTGTTTATGGGCCTCATCTATGGCTTAAATCTAAGGTACTCCAGAGAACTGAAATATACCTTTTGAGGTGTTCCAAAAAGTATTCTTGGACCTTGATGATCTCAGGACCTCCCCATGGCTCCAAGCTCTAAAGATGAAGTTACTTGTTTTCAGAGATATCTATGAGAACTCTCAAAGGGCCACTCACACACTGTGGTCTAAACCCTACTCAGTAAGATGAAAATATAGTTGCTAGGTGGTATAGGAGCTACAGTTTAGATTATGGTCTTTGTCAGGTGAAGTCATAAAAGACAAAGAAGCGTTGTTTACTCCATACTCCTTACTCCATATGCGCTAGTGGCATTCTGAGATTATTTGTCAGATGAAAGCTATCTGGATGTAACTTTACCTAAGGAGGCAAGGTGGAGTTATACCCAGAATGCTTATACCTGTCAAAATATTATCCATAGGGGCTTCACTAGTGCATATAGAGTCAGGTTAAAGGAACAATTTCACATATTCAGTGGCAAGAAAAAGTATGTGAAAACTTTGGAATTACCTGGATTTCTGCATAAATTCGTCCTGCATAACTGTCAGGAGGAATTTTGCAAAACTGTTTCAGTTCAGCAATATTCTTAGGATGTCTGGTGTGAACAGCTCTCGAGATCATGCCACAACACTTTAAATCGGGTTGAGGTCAGGAATCTGACTGGACCACTCCAGAAGGTGCATTTTCTTCTGTTGAAGCCATTCAGGTGTTGATTTAGTTCTGTGTTTTGGGTCGCTGTCTTGTTGCATCACCCAACTTCTGTTGAGCTTCAATTGTCTGACAGATAGCCTTACATTTTCCTGCAAAATGTCTTGATAAACTTGGGAATTCATTTTTATGTTGACGATAGAAAGCTTTCCAGGCCCTGAGGCAGCAAAGCAGCTCCAAACCATGATGCTCCCTCCACCATACTTTACAGTTGGGATGAGGTTTTGATGTTGGTGTGCTGTGCCTTTTTTCCTCCACACATAGTGTTGTGTGTTCCTTCCAAACAACTCAACTTTAGTTTCATCTGTCCACAGAATATTTTGCAAGAAGCTCTGTGGAACATCCAGGTGCTCTTTTGCGAACTTCAGACGTGCAGCAATGTTTCTTTTGGACAGGAGTGGCTTCTTCCTTTGGTTGAAAACAAATTTCTATGGGGGTAAACGTAGGAAAAATGGCACAGCACAGCACAGCATACAGAAAAACTGTTGCTTTCAAACTAGGGATTTTGTGTAATTGTGGTAAACAGTAATTTTGCTCATATATTATGCATGTATGAACTACACATTGACACATCCAGACCAAAGTGGGAGGTTTAAAAAATACTTAGTAGTCGCCAAAAGTTCAGGAGCATGTCTTTAAGAAGTTTCTCAAATGGATTATATATATTTTTTTTACATTTTATACCAAAGTAGAGTAATACCAGTGATGGCCAGTGTTATCTTAATTTGCAACTATTTACTGAGTTACAGAATATCTGTGAAATTTACACTTTTGAATGTGTACCATTAACGCAGTGTAGTGTAGGACCATATAGAGACTTTGACTGTTAAATTGAACACTATTAGACTTGATTTAACATTTGCAGTGACTTATCATGAGTGTATGACCAAGAAAGACCCATCTGTTTTGGTTCATGAGGCCAAGTTTATTTAATCACAGTTTCAATTATCATTTTTCTAAAACCAAATTTCAAATGTACGTGATGCCACATCTGTCAGGCAAGCTGACTTCAGTGGAAGCTGATCCAGGATGTTACAAACTGAACAGGAGAGAAGTGGAAAAAATGGCGCAAGGAAGAAAAGGAAAGGAAAAAAACAAAAGAGAAAGAAAAGGCTGAAGGAAAGAAGATAGGTGAGCAGTGAAGAGTCTCTAGAGTGAGCATCAGTTTCCCCTAAGCGCCGGTTGGTTGGCTCAATGGCAAATAACTTGAAAATAGAAAAACAAAATACGATCAGCGACGTCAACAACTCTTTACTTCTGGGCGGGGATCATGCCGTCGATGGCCTCTCCCTTCTCCAGCTTCTTCTCCATTTCCACCATGAGCTTGACACCATCCACCACCATCTGGACCTGAGCTACCTCAGAAGATCCCAGACGGTCAGCGTTGGAGATGTCGAACACTCCACCCACGGAGGCGGTGTCCACGCCACCTGTAGAGAGCAGGGAAAGGGGAGAGAGAAGCAGGTTTAAGTGTATGTCTCAGACAATCTCTGCAAAATTACTCATACTGTAAATTATCCAATATCACCAAAAATAACAGACTCAATGAACAGATGTCCTAACCGCTGTGGACATGGCTATTTCAGAAAAGCTTTTGCTCATCTTAATCTCTGTTCCTTTTTACTTGTTGTGTGGTAAAAGGGAAGACTGTCGTGATCTGTGACGATTTAGAGTTGAATATATCAGCAGCTGCTCTGGATGTTTTTTGTTGTGTGTGTTACCTGTGCCACGCTTCTGCAGACGCAGCCTGGTCAGGATCTCCTCAAACTTGGCGTGTGTGCTCAGCTTGGGCAGCTTGACGTGCACGCCACCACGCAGACCAGTTCCCAAGTTGGAGGGGCAGGTCAGCACGTAGCCAAGATGCTCGTTCCACATGAAGCCGTGGTTGTGCTTCTTGAAAGTCTCCTCAATCTGTCAGGTGAAATAAACCCTGTATCAACATTCTTGTAATTGTCTCTCTGCGTTTTCATGTCTTTTCATTGTGTTAGGTGTGTTTTCCTACCATGTCAAAATGGCGGCCAGGTTACCCGTGATACAAGTCAGTATTCAACGGCCATACATATCTGAGAACGTCAGGAGATTACGTGGAAACCGGCCAATAGGGGCAACAGTGAGCACTGTTACCTTAAAGTAGGTGTCAGATTTGCTAGTGTGTTGTGGACGGGGCTGGTGGATGGGCGTAAGCATCTGCCTCTGATTCCAAAGTTTTTGAGATTTTTGTTTTATGTCAATTCTTAAACTTAACCCTTACCTTAACCATTCAGAGTTAATGCCTAAATGTAAGATTTCGGGCCAAAACTTAACCCTAACCTTGAAAATGTAACCTTAAACATTTTGAAATGTGATGTTAGCATCAACTTCAAGACTTGACATTTGAGAAACATGGATGAATGTCTAATTCTGACGTGAGACTGTGAGAGCTAGTTGTAAAATGGTTTGAGTACCAGTACATACCCTTTTCAGACCAACGCAGAAGCGTCTGAAGACCTCCTTCATGTTGCCGCCCTTCTCCATGGAGATGACACGCAGGTGATCTTCCTCATTCACCCAGACCAAGAAGCTCTTGGCATCGTTATGCCTTAAAAAAGGAGGGATGAGGTTTCACATGATACATCACCATGATACATTGTGGGATATTCTGTACAGTAAAATACAGTATTGTTTTGGTTGACTATTGGCATGGGTCTGTGTTCTGGGTACATACCAGATTCCTCTTGCATCGGGCCAGTCACGGGCCATACCAGCACCCAGCAGCAGGGGGGAGACGGGCTTGTCAAACAAGAAATGGTCAGCGATAAGCTGCTCCTGCTCGGCATCGGTCATCTTATTCAGGGGGTAGTACTTTCCCTTGAATTCACCGTCCAGGGTGTTGAGAGCTGGAGGGACAGAAAACCCCTCAGTTTCCGCTCACTCTCAAGATGGTATCTCCCTGCCTGGAGTTATCTGACACCATGCACTAGTCATTGCAGCTAAGGATTCACTTTTGATCTCTATTTCCAATTATCTAAGGCGTTCCTAAGAATTGGATCTCCGGCCTCCCGAATGGCGGTGTTGCCGCATCACTACTGCCTGGGGTTCGATCCCAAGCTGTGTCACAACCAGCCGTCACCGGGGGTCCCATAGGGCGATTCACAATTGGCCCAGTGTCCTCCGGGTTATGGGAGGGTTTGGCCGGGGGGGCTTTACTTGGCTCATCACGCTCTAACAACTCCTTATGGTGGGCCGAGCGCCTGCAAGCTGACATTCGGTCGCCAGTTGATCAGTGTTTCCTCTGACACATTGGTGCAGCTGGCTTCCTGGTTAAGCGAGCGGGTGTTAAGAAGCGCGGCTTGGCACGTCATGTTTCTGAGTAAGCATGATTCAACCATCGGCTTTCCCGAGCCCGTTGGGGAGTTGCAGCGATGAGACAAGATCATAATTGTATCTCACGAAATTGGAGAGAAAAAGGGGGTAAATGTTTTTAAATAAATACATTTGGATCTCCATTTTCCATTTTGTTCATTTTATTGCCTAGCTTCATGCATAATCCTGCGTATACATATGTCCTGTAGCTATTGATAGCTGGGAAGCTCACCCTCGACGGACAGTTTCTCCACTGCTCTGCGCTCGCCACGGCTGTTGTGGGGGGGCAGGGTGTATCCCTTGATGCTGCGGCCAGTACGCACACGGCTGGACAGGACGTAGTTGGGGTCCAGGTCATCACCTCCCTATACAGAGAGAAGGTCACAACAGAGTTTCAGACCAGAACATTTAAAGTGTCTCAAAGAAGTTTATGATTCCCAACCTCCTATGTAGAGATTATTCAAACATTTTCACACTGATTTTACTCAGCAGTACTCTTTGGCATTTCGTATAGGAAATGAAACCCATAAAACATGTCAGAAGAATTAGACACTACCTTCAGGTTCTCAAAGTTCAGGTCGGTCTTGTGCTTGTCTGTGGGCTTGTATCCACTATGACGGTCTGAGATGATGGGGTCCAACAGATCCTTGAAGATCTCGTAGGACTCCTCATCACCAGCCACGCAGCCAACGGTCATGATGAAGGGGTGACCTGAGGACAGAGAGAGAGGAGTGGAGGAGGAGGGTAAGAAGGCAGCACATCTACATTGCACATCCACATTAGTAGACTAACTGACATTAATACACCACTCTGTGGTGTGAAAAATATGCTATAAATATCTGCTGCATATTTAATAAGGTAACCTGCATATCTATACTAGAAATGGCACCGGAGTAGAAGACTGATGATCTATGTGTCCCCAACCAATTGTGTTTTTGTTTATTTGTGTTGCTTGTAACCTATTTTTGTACTTATTTTGTACATAATGTTGCCGCTATCGTCTCTTATGACCGAAAACAACTTTGAATAAACTCCACTTCCTTCCATTCTGCTGGCAAACGTGCAATCTTTGGAGATTAAAATGGATGGCATACGCAGAAGATTAAACTACCAACGAGACATTAAAAACTGTAATATCTTATGCTTCATGGACTCGTGGCTGAACGACGACACTATCAACATACAGCTGGCTGGTTATACGCTGTACCTGCAGGATAGAACAGCGCCATCTGGTAAGACAAGGGGTGGCAGACTATGACTTTTTGTAAATAAAAGCTGGTGCACGATATCTAAGTCTTGAGCTATTGCTCACCTGAGGTAGAGTATCTCATGATAAGTTGTAGACCACACTATCTACCGAGAGAGTTTTCATCTGTATTTTTCGAAAGCAGTACATACCCTCACAGACTGAGGCTGGCACTAAGACAGCATTGAATGAGCTGTATTCGACCATAAGCAAACAAGAAAACACTCACCCAGAGGAGGCGCTCCTAGTGGCCAGGGGACTTTAATGCAGGGAAACTTAAATCCGTTTTACCAAATTTCTATCAGCATGTTAAATGTATGTACTCCACACTATACTCCACACACAGAGATGCATACAAAGCTCTCCCTCGCCCTCCATTTGGCAAATCTGACCATAATTCTATCCTCCTGATTCCTGCGTACAATCAAAAATTAAAGCAGGAAGCACCAGTGACAAGATCAATAAAAAAAGTGGTCAGATGAAGCTAATGCTAAGCTACAGGACTGTTTTGCTAGCACAGACTGGAATATGTTCCGGGATTTCTCCGATGGCATTTAGGAGTACAACACATCTGTCAATGGCTTAATAAGCGCATCGATGATGTCGCCCCCACAGTGACCGTGCGTACATACCCCAACCAGAAGCCATGGATTACAGGCAATATCCTCACTGAGCTAAAGGCTAGAGCTGTCGCTTTCAAGGAGAGAGACTCTAACCCGGAAGCTTATAAGAAATCCTGCTATCCCCTCAGACGAACCATCAAACATGCAAAGCGTCAATACAGGACTAAGATCGAATCGTACTACACCGGCTCTGACGCTTGTCGGATGTGGCAGGGCTTGCAAACCATTACAGACCACAAAGGGAAGCACAGCCGACAGCTGCCCAGCAACACAAGCCTACCAGATGAGCTAAACTACTTCTACGCTCGCTTTGAGGCAAATAACACTGAAACATGTATGAGAGCACCAGCTGTTCCGGACGACTGTGTGATCCCGCTCTCCGCAGCCGATGTGAGTAAGACCTTTAAACAGGTCAACAGTCACAAGGCCGCAGGGCCAGACGGATTATCAGGACGTGTACTGCGAACATGCGCTGACCAACTGGCAAGGGTCTTCCCTGACATTTTCAACCTCTCCCTGTCCGAGTCTGTAATACCAACATGTTTTAAGCAGACCACCATAGTGCCTGTGTCCATGAACACTAAGGTAACCTGCCTAAATGACTACTGACCCGTAGCACTCACGTCTGTGGCCATGAAGTGCTTTGAAAGGCTGGTCATGGCTCACATCAACACCATTATCCCAGAAACCCTAGACCCACTCCAATTTGCATACCGCCCCAACAGATCCACAGATTACTACGAGACAGCCTATAAGGAAGATGTCAGAGACCTGGCCATGTGGTGCCAGGACAACAATCTCTCTCTCAACGTGATCAAGACAAAGGAGATGATTGTGGACTACAGGAAAAAGAGGACCGAGTACGCCCCCATTCTCATCGACGGGGCTGCAGTGGAGCAGGTTGAGAGCTTCAAGTTCCTTGGTGTCCACATCACCAACAAACTAACATGGTCCAAGCACACCAAGACATTCATGAAGAGGGCATGACAAAACCTTTTCCCCCTCAGGAGACTGAAAAGATTTGGCATGGGTCCTCAGATCCTCAAAAGGTTCTACAGCTGCACCGTCAAGAACATCCTGGCTGGTTGCATCACTGCCTGGTATGACAACTGCTCGGCCTCCGACTACAAGACACTACAGAGGGTCATCTATGCATAGTCACTTTAATAAATCTACATACATGTACATATTACCTCAACTAACCGGTGCCCCTGCACATTGACTCTGTACAGGTACCCTTCTGTATATAGTCTCGCTATTGTTATTTTACTGCTGCTCTTTAATTACTTGTTACTTTTATTTCTTATTCTTAGCCATATTTTTTTAACTGCATTGTTGGTTAGGGGCTCGTAAGTAAGCATTTCACTGTAAGGTCTACTACACCTGTTGTATTCGGCGCATGTGACTAACACAATTTGATGTGATTTGAGTTATATGGTTGTGGTATTAGTATGTCTTGAGCTAGCTGAGGATTTAAAAACTAAGTATGTATTTCAGCATCCCGGTGCTGAAATACACAACCATATAAATCAAATCATCCCGGTGTTGAAATACATACTTAATTTTTTTTAAATCCTCAGCTAGCTCAAGACATACTAATAGCACAACCATATAATATAACATTTCAGAATTTACATTATTACAAGTAAGTTGACTGATGGTGACTCAGTGTTGTTGCTAGCAAGTAGCGTGAACAGGTCTTGAGCAATGTATGTACAGCTCTGTAAGTCACTTTGGATATAAGTGTCTGCTAAATGGAATATATTATTTTCATATGTAATTATTGCAATGGTATTAGGATCGATCAAACCCTAGAGCGCTAACTTGGTTGTGCAGCCCGTCTCAGTTCTACCTTTGACAGTTGTGTGTTTGGTGGCTATCCTCAGGGGGTGTTTGGGAGATATGTGGCACTCACCGGGGTTGTCGACACCAGTCTGGATGACGTCATCCAAGGTGAAGCCAGAGGGGGTCTGCTTGTCCCTCAGCTTGGCGTACATGTCCTTGGTCAGCACCTTGGCCATGTGGTTGTTGTGCTTGGTGAGGTCAGGGTACTCCTCCTCAACTTTGAAGTTGAGTTTGAAGTTGTTGTGGGTGTTACCGAAAGGCATGATTGCGTTTCTAACACTGCAGGAGGGAAAGAAAATAAGAAATCTTCAGATATTTATTGTCTAGTTGCACAGAAAACAATCCACAAATCCTAATAGTAACCGATTTGAAAGGAAGTTCCCTGACACTGACAGCTGAGTAAAGTCTACAAGGAGTGCTCTGTCTCGGGGTAAGAGAAACTTCCTTAGCCAAACATTTAAAAGATTACTGCGGGATACTCAATAGAACAGCTGCAAAAACTCCTAGTGGTGTGGATACCCCGTAACCTAGTTACAAATGTCAGTCAACGTCCCCGTCCATTGGGTCATGTTTCTATTCTGGAATAGATAAGGGGGAGGAGCACTTGTGTGTTGGGTATTTTTAACACCCTCAACCCAAACCTTACATCCTCTTCAACATTCCACCCTTATCCTATATTCCCTTTGCCCTCTTACATATGCAACATATTTCCAACCTCTCCTCTCCACTCATGCAAAGAGTCCCCCTCTTCATGTCATTACCCTTTGCAGCCCCTCTTGGTTTTCCATTACAATATCTTGGAACATTTAGCTACCTTGATGCTCATCACACGTGAAGTCTTGTGAAACAACATTGCTGTTTTAAAGGTCAACTCATGAATTAAATTGTATTCACTATACTTGATAGGCCATTCTCAAATACATAAATTGTATTTCATTTATTTTCCTTAAATGCATTTGGTTGGCATGGAATTTACCTCAACCTTTCTTGAAATATTTATTTTAAAAATGAGCACATGATCTGGACTTAACTATTGACGCACTTGTTGCATCACATGCCCATGTCCAAAAGCAATGAAAATGGTGTGACTGTTACAGTAACTGTCCGAAAGCAATTGCTGGACATTCTAGACCAGCTATCTTTTTACACCTGTTCCACAGCTGTGTATAGCCCTCATACTTTATCTGATTGTGATACACTTACTTATGTATCTCAGTATCCGCGCCAGAGAACCATTTGCTGACACAAAGCTTATATAACTTTGCAACAGTTCACAACTTTACAATTCACATCTTCATTTCCAGATAAATAAATAATCATCAAATGAACCAAGAGAATCAGACTCGTACTAAAATATCCTGTTCATTATCCCACTGATCTGAAACCCTTCCAGATTGCCCCCATATGTACATTTACTGACCCAGGACTTATTTTTGCTTCATTAAGTATATTGTCATTTGAATTAATTATTTGCACAGAAGAAAAATACAAAAGTATATGATTAAAACTAAAAAAAACGAAAGAAAAGTGTGTAGGAGAGGTAAAAAAAAACCTGAGGAGCTTAAAAAGCACCTCTCCCTTTCAAATAGGGACACACCAAAATAACAGAACTCCGCTAAAATTAAAAATGTGCACCATTCAATTTTTCAAACCTTTTCTCCCAATAATGTTTTAGGTCAGAAGCCTTTCTGAGTCCAACTAATCCAAACCGCCACACTGCCCTTATCCCAAAGCATTAGCTATTCATACAAAGCACAGCGTTGCATTTTTACCTGCACACCAGACAAGAAAAAAAGTAACAGTCCTTGGGATCAGATCCTGTTCACCAGAGCCAAAATATAGAGGTCACCCAACTCTGAAGATTCTTGAGCTCTTCTTATATACCAGGCAGACACGCAGCCATTGGCTGCCCATTTTACTGCATGCTGGTATCTCATTGGCCCAATCCTGTGTCTCTGATACCCAGTTTAGTTTACGGAAGGACTGGATTTACATCTGTCATCCAAGGCGGGGCTGCAGCTGCACCTTACCCCTCCCTGCTCTCCACTCCCTGTCCGCCGCCATAGTGCCTGTGGTAGGGGATCTAGTGTTTTTGTGGAGTCGATCCAGGATTTTTGCAGTCGACTCCTGACTCTAGCTATAATTGAGAGTGTGTGTATACGCACTCATGCACTGTGTGATTGACTAGCGATGCATACGGAGCTGTCTGACAATCTACTAACCAAAATAATCAAGGCTAATCAGTACATCAGCCTAGCTGCCTAAACCTTAATTAATTCATTAAAAACTCAATAAACAGACAGCTTGAAGCTGCTCTTTAGTCTAAGAACATGCTATTGTATTGCAGATATGTTTTACTTACATTATCCTAAAATAATCGATATTAGCAGCAATCAATTATTTTTTTAATAAAATGAGAGACCTGCGGAGTTGATGGTCAAGGAGTTGAGGAATTGAGTATTTTGGAGTCGACTCTCCACGGGGTCATCAGGATGGTGGGAGGGGTTATGCGATGGGGTGGAAGTAGTAAGTAGCACGCTCCAAAAAAGCTGAGCAATGCTTTTGCCAAACATGCCATGGATAGCAGGGGTCCTTATGTCAGTAGCACAGGTTGGGAAAAGCTGGAATTCTTTTCCCTTATCACATGGATTCTTATACCCCACAAAAGCTACTCAGTTTAACCTAGTAGATTTGTCTTTTAATGTGTTTTGTATAGTACAGATTAATTAGTAATGCATGTGTAATGCATGTTATTTACATGTGAAGTGAATGATATGAACGTTATCTATAATGTCACCTTAGATCAATGCAGGTCATATTAGATCAACGATCTGGCATTAATGATCACATGCACTCTTAAATCTCTACCCGGTACAGCCAGAAGAGGACTGGCCAATCTTCTGAGCTTGGTTCCTCTCTAGGTTTCTTTTTTCCTAGGTTCCTGCCATCTAGGGAGTTTTTTCTATGCACTGTGCTTCTGCATTGCTTTCTCTTTGGGGTTTTAGGCTGGGTATCTGTAAAGCACTTTGTGACAACTGCAGATGTAAAAAGAGCTTTATAAAATGCATTTAATTGATTTATTGAACAGCAGGTCTAGTTTGCTCATCATTATGTTTTTTTTTTATCAAGACAGAATATTTGCAAGAAGGACATTTTAGCAGCGTTGGAAGCCCATCATGTGGGCGGGGATATGTATCTGTTGGCGGATGAGGGCACGCCCATTACTGATGATCCAGGTTTGACAGATGCCTTCGTGATGGAGCGTAATGAACCCCCTGAAGGGGTCATTTCTTCACCACGGCAGCCCCAGAATAAAGATGATGGAACATGCCACTGCAATAGAACAATAACATCAACAACAAAGCAATGAAATATAAAGAAAAGGAATAATTACAACTGTTTTAAAAGTATACTAAAGTATATGACCAATTCCCGTCTAGTGCAAATTCATCCATGCATCTCCCACTATAATTTTAATATGATCAAATGACCTCCAGTATTCAATCACATTACTTTGCACACATAATGGACACTACAGACCCCTTCCCTAATTAAATTAATTAATTCATCCTTATGATGTCGTGCTGCTCTCAAATGCTCCTCTGTGTGTTATATTTCCTAGTTATTGAGGTCATAAATATGACATGATGGCATTCAAGTGTTTTTTATTCAGAACAATTCTTCAATCAAGTTAGCAGGCTAGATAAGCTAGCTAACATTGCTGATAATAAAGTTGTCTAACTTGCTAATCTTGACAATATCGTCTTGATTGAAAAGGTGAAAGGTCATTGAAGAAACATCACAACTCGTTAACTTGGGTACTAAAATAATCCTATTCCAGAATTTTCGGACAGCACTTGAAGGCAGCATCATTGTCATCCTCCTGTCGGGATGTACTGCTTGGTCTATTTGCAGCAGGGTTACAGAGTCTGGACAAAGCGAGAGGAGACCAACACTGATGCAGAGAAAGTCCAATGAGCGAGCCATTGTGATGGGTGAAGTGCCTTGAGATAGCCCCAGGGGAGATGGGCATCCTGCCAACGCTGCAAGTCCATGGTGTGATTTGGCCAACAGGCAACAGCTTGCACCCCTGGTTCGTCCCACCACAACACTTGCCTTACCCAATCACACCTGTCATCCACCACGCCACCTTGTTCCTAACCCTAACTGAACACTCAATCCCACACACTATGTCTTCACTCTTTCTTTCTTGACCCCTGATAACTCCCTCGGTCCCGCTGCCTTCCCTCACCCCAATTGCAACCTTACCTAGTACACCCCAACCCATTAGTCTACTCCCTCCCTCCTCTACCACTGTGAGGGGATACGGAGGGGTGGAGTGTGGGCTGGTCACGCTGCCCTTGCCCTGAATTGACACTCTGTCTCTTATTACACAGCTGTCTGTGGCATGTCCACCTTCAACAGGGGGCAGGGGGCTGACCAAATTAGTCTCTTTCCCAGCTCCTGCCACCCACCCCTCTCCCTATGCCCAATCCCCCACACCCCAAGACTCATCAGCAATATTTAACTGTCAGACTTTTTTCTTTTATTTTTATTTAACCTTTATTTAACCAGACAAGGCAGGTAAGAACAAATTCTTATTTACAATGACGGCCTCCCAAAAGGCAAATGGCCTCCTGCGGGGACGGGATTAAAAAAATATATATATAAATATTGGACATAACACACATCATGACAAGAGAGACAACACTACATAAAGAGAGACCTGAGACAACAACACAGCAAGGCAGCAACACATGACAGCACAACATGGTAGCAGCACAAAACATGGTACAAACATTATTGGGCACAGACAACAGCACAAAGGGCAAGAAGGTAGAGACACCAATACATCACGCAAAGCAGACACAACTGTCAGTAAGAGTGTCCATAATTGAGTCTTTGAATTAAGAGATTGAGATAAAACTGTCCAGTGTAAGTGTTTGTTACATCTTGTTCCAGTCGCTAGCTGCAGCGAACTGAAAAGAGGAGCGACCCAGCCCTGATTAAAGCTGACCATCCAACTTTTTGCAATGGATACACGTTGTAAATTAAAGATTGCGTTGTTTTTGCATTATGAAATTGGAATGAGTCTACTGGGCTGGAATGGGTTGACAACACCGTTAACTCACAACTTGATAATGGTAACCTCAGCAGTGCAGTAATTGGCCTGTGTGTTTTGAGTGTGTTTCTTCCATACCGATCATTAGTCGAGCTGTAGGTTGAGAGACAGTCAATTAATAGCATCTAAGAATGACTCTCTCACTCTCCTGATATAGCAGCTGCAAAGTGCAAACGTCACACAATACAGATGCCCAGATCTGAGCTAGAACAGTTATGCAACGGAGGGCCGTTATACGATGCGTGTGAACCGACAGACCACACTACAGAAGCTACGGAATCACTGCGACTTCACAAGTTATGGAAACCCCTCTGCTCCGACCTCAAAAATGAGCTCACAGTCTGTCCACCTCACTACATACAGATGTAGGATCTTAATATGACCTGTATTGTCACAGCAAAATAATACTGCAGCAACAGGATTTGAACATTTAGTCCATAATGTTGCTTGATCGTGGTTAAGCTAATAGCTGGACAAAATGAGGCTACATGGAAAGTGGAATACTGTTAATATACAGGTGTGTTAATGCAGGTTCAGTGAATGTATGTACATTATAAAGCTCATCTGCATTTCCTGTGGCAGAGAAATTCTCACCAATGAAAGAGTGATCGAATTAAGATCCTACATCTGTAGACTATATATGCTTTTTATACTGTCCTGTTGTCAATGGTCAATGTTTCCTAATGCAGAGAGTTGGTTAATCTTTTTGGGGTTATGTAAGGGATGATGAGTTCAGGAACCACAGTCCAAGGCTGGAGAAACCTAAATGCCAGTGCCTTCTCACCCCATAGACTACAGACTAGACACATTTTTTGGGCATACACTACCCTTTCAAACGCAGACAGTCCACAGACTCTCTCCTAGCGCACTGCACACTGATCAATGGATGTTTGAGCCAAATTTGGTTAGAAATGTTGTTTCATGAATGTTGTCGCTATAAAATATGAACTTACTGATGTATAGATTACTTTTTTATCCTGCACTTTAATGACTACACTGGTCAATGTCTACATTGAGGTTTCATGATTTATATTGATTAAATTGATTTATTGATGGATTGATACATTTTTGAGGGGTAAAACAATTTGTACAGTTTAAAAACTACAAGAAGCCCAGAGGATGACACATGAACAGACCTGGGTTTACATATATGTGTATTTGAGTATTTATTATTTCAATACCTTTTTCTGTGTATTTTAATATTTTCAATTGCACAGCCCAAAACAAGTACATTTGTTTGAGTATTTGAACTGTTATTTTTTTCCAACCAAATAGTGTAATTGAGTCAGTGTATATGAATCAGTGTATGTGGGAATTTTCAAATAATTTTACAAGTGTATTTCCAAATACATCAACATTTTAAACTAAAAGATATCTGAATACCTACGTTGAATGTATGTGAAAGTAATTGAGATATTTGAAATAGTATTTGAACCCAGGACTGCACATGAAAGCGTAAAAACACTTATTTCAATGTTGTCCTCGGTGTAAGACCAACACAGGACATAAAACATAGGCAAATACATGGAAATACACAGGAAAATACATCGGCCTATGATAAGCAACTAACTAGCCTACACCTCAATTAATACATCATTAATACAAAATTACAAGACTAAAATAAGTATATTTCAGTCATTCTCTTTTGTAGGCCTGTACATGTTTTCTAACCTGCCCTTAAAAATATTTTTGGACTGGGACAGCTTAATGGCTATTGGGAGGCTATTCCACAGTTGAATTCCAGTATAAAAGAAAATGATCTGTGCCGCATCATTGGCTCTGTGCACCTTGCAATAGTGGACACTGGCTCTTGTATTGTGGCTATATGCTGCACCATGTGTATATGAGTGTTCAAGTACCAAGGGGCAGTACCTTGTTTGACGTTGTGTATGTGGCTAAGTTTCAGCTGTGCTACTTTTTTGCTCTTCTGGAAGCATACCAGCATGCCCTGCACTGACTAGCTCCTACATGGGTTCTGGCAGATACAACCAGCAGATATATGATTATGTTGTTCTTTACCACCTGCATTCTCTTATTCTGCATCACTGTCAGCCCACTATAACCAGGTTAAACAGGCATAACTTAAAGTGGTGTACTGTATCAACGTTGTCACCAGCAATTTCTTGATCCTGGTGTCAAACACCCTAGTTTTGCGATATAAAAACTTGAGCTTGTTGGCACTCTTGATGACGACTCTTGTTGCAATAGCTTGACATGAAAAAGACTGATCCCTCTGGGTTCGCGCCCAGGCTCTGTCGTAACCGGCCGCGACTTGTAGGTCCGTGGGGCGACGCACAATTGGCATAGCGTCGTCCGGGTTAGGGAGGGTTTGGCCGGCAGGGATATCCTTGTCTCATCACGCACCAGCGACTCCTGTGGCGGGCTGGGCGCAGTGCACACTAACCAAGTGCTGTGTTAAGAAGCAGTGCGGCTTGGTTGGGTTGTGTATCGGAGGACGCATGACTTTCAACCTTCGTCTCTCCCGAGCCCGTACGGGAGTTGCAGCGATGAGACAAGATAGTAGCTACTAACAATTGGATACCACGAAATTGGGGAGAAAAAGGGGGTAAAAAATGTTTTAAAGAAAAAAAAGAAAGACTGATCCACAGTCACTCCCAAGTAAGTGACACTTTATTTCGACACTATGTAATTTCCTGCACAAGTCACCTTGATCCCATCCACTTTGTTCAGTCTCCGTTTTGATCCAAATAATATGGATTCGTGGCTGGGGACCCGAAGCAAACACTTATGTCGATTATTCCCAAAGCTAGCCCTGCATTTCAATGCTGCTGGCAAGTCATTCACATACAGTGGGGCAAAAAAATATTTAGTCAGCCACCAATTGTGCAAGTTCTCCCACTTAAAAAGATGAGAGAGGCCTGTAATTTTCATCATAGGTACACTTCAACTATGACAGACAAAATGAGGGGGGAAAAAAATCAAGAAAATCACATTGTAGGATTTTTAATGAATTTATTTGGAAATTATGGTGGAAAATAAGCATTTGGTCACCTACAAACAAGCAAGATTTCTGGCTCTCACAGACCTGTAACTTCTTCTTTAAGAGTCTCCTCTGTCCTCCACTCGTTACCTGTATTAATGGCACCTGTTTGAACTTGTTATCAGTATAAAAGACACCTGTCCACACCCTCAAACAGTCACACTCCAAACTCCACTATGGCCAAGGCCAATGTCATATGGTCAGAAGAAACCAAAATAGAACGTTTTGGTAAAAACTCAACTCGTCGTGTTTGGAGGACAAAGAATGCTGAGTTGCATCCAAAGAACACCATACCTTTCTGTGAAGCATGGGGGTGGAAACATCATGCTTTGGGGCTGTTTTTCTGCAAAGGGACCAGGACGACTGATCCGTGTAAAGGAAATAATTAATAGGGCCATGTATCGTGAGATTTTGAGTGAATACCTCCTTCCACTTCTTTGAAGTGTACCTATGATACAAAGCATATAGAGGTCTGTAATTTTTAAGTAGGAAAACCTGCAACATCGGCAGTGTATCAAATACTTGTTCTACCCACTGTATATATATATATATATATATATATATATATATATAGTGCCTTGCGAAAGTATTCGGCCCCCTTGAACTTTGCGACCTTTTGCCACATTTCAGGCTTCAAACATAAAGATATAAAAAACTTCCATAAAGGCCAGATTTGTGCAATATATGACTGATTGTTGTCCTATGGACAGAGTCTCCCACCTCAGCTGTAGATCTCTGCAGTTCATCCAGAGTGATCATGGGCCTCTTGGCTGCATCTCTGATCAGTCTTCTCCTTGTATGAGCTGAAAGTTTAGAGGGACGGCCAGGTCTTAGTAGATTTGCAGTGGTCTGATACTCCTTCCATTTCAATATTATCGCTTGCACAGTGCTCCTTGGGATGTTTAAAGCTTGGGAAATCTTTTTGTATCCAAATCCGGCTTTAAACTTCTTCACAACAGTATCTCGGACCTGCCTGGTGTGTTCTTTGTTCTTCATGATGCTCTCTGCGCTTTTAACGGACCTCTGAGACTATCACAGTGCAGGTGCATTTATACGGAGACTTGATTACACACAGGTGGATTGTATTTATCATCATTAGTCATTTAGGTCAACATTGGATCATTCAGAGATCCTCACTGAACTTCTGGAGAGAGTTTGCTGCACTGAAAGTAAAGGGGCTGAATAATTTTGCACGCCCAATTTTTTTGTTTTTGATTTGTTAAAAAAGTTTGAAATATCCAATAAATGTCGTTCCACTTCATGATTGTGTCCCACTTGTTGTTGATTCTTCACCAAAAAATACAGTTTTATATCTTTATGTTTGAAGCCTGAAATGTGGCAAAAGGTCGCAAAGTTCAAGTGGGCTGAAAACTTTCGCAAGGCACTGTATATATATAGATGTATTATATGATGTAATGCACATTTATGTTTGATAAAAAAGTTATTGACACCAACTCCATTCACCACGCTCAACAGATGTGGGTAGAGCAGTCTACTAAAGGGTGAAACAAAATATATCACAAAAGCTCTGATGAAGGCCGAGAGGCAGATACTTAAGCTTTGTAAACCAAAGTGATACTGGCAAAAGCAGTGCGTGACGTTTTGTAAAATGTTGTACTTTTTTTGTGTGTGTAGAGTACTAATCGTAATGGATCAAAAAATAAAAGCATAAACACACTGTAAGGTTTCCTGAAAGTTTAACTTTAAGGAAAGTGATATGTTGGGAACATAAAAACATTGTACATGGAAGATATTTTCACTTGTAGCCTACTCTGGATACGTGTTGGAAGAGGTGAGAATTTTAGCCCCTGAGAGCGCCTTGCTTGGAATCCATACAACTTGACCCTTTGGAGGAGCTAGCCATTTCAACTGTACATCCCATGTCAGAATATCATGGTGGCAAGCTGCAGCTGCCCAAAATACTTGTAGCCTTTTGAAACCTGATTCTGAACACTACATACATAACATGTTCCTCTACAGGATCGCCCTCCACCCCCCACACACCATTAAGCTAACGTAGGCTAATATGATTAGCATGAGGTTGGAAGTAACATGAAAATTTCCCAGGACATAGACATATCTGATATGGGCAGAAAGCTTAAATTCTTGTTAATCTAACTGCACTGTCCAATCTACAGTAGCTTTTACAGTGAAATAATACCATGCTATTGTTTGAGGAGAGTGCACAATTATGAACTTGAAAATGTATTAGTAAACCAATTACGCACATTTGGGCAGTCTAGATACAACATTTTGAACAGATCTGCAATGGTTCATTTGATCAGTGTAAAACTTTGTACATACACTGCTGTCATCTAGTGGCCAAAATCTAAATTGAACCTGGACTGGAATAATACATTATGGCCTTTCTCTTCCATTTCAAAGGTGATGGTACAAAAAAACGCATGTTTTTTTCTTTGTAATATCTTTTACCAGATCTAATGTCTTACATTCTCCCACATTAATTTCACATTTACACAAACTTCAGTGCTTCCTTTCAAATGGTATTAAGAATATGCATATCCTCTGGTCCTGAGCTACAGGCAGTTAGATTTGGGTATGTCATTTTAGGCGAAAATTTTTAAAAAGGGTTTGGATTTTTAAGAGGTTGTGGTTTCAACTGGTGGCTCAATGCTTAAGGTGGGAGACGAAGGATCAGGGTTGTGGAGGGTGTTACTCATCCAAAGCAGGGGGCTCCTTTAGGATTCCACATAGTCTTTCCTAGACCGTTATCTTACCCTGATCCATAGTCTTGTTGAATTACTTAAGAAACATGATTTCAAAATTGTTCTTCACCTCTTGTCCTGAACAGCAAATCAAGTTGTTCCAGCTTTTTAACAGCCCCCAATACATTTTATCTTAATGGTGACAATTGTTTTCACCACCATGTTAGCTTTGTTCACCTGTCTAACTGCTATGGCATTTTAGAGAAAATATGTGTAAATCCCACCTGTCTTTTGAAAACAGACTAAGAATCATTAAATTAAGAAAGCTAGTGAACGCAGATTGTGTTTATTGAATTTCCTATTTGAAGATCAGTGCTGTTATATGGTTGTCAGTGAGAAGAGAGAGGAGTGCTTGTTTGCGTGGTAACGAGCCTGCAGGGTCATGTGTACTGAGGTCAAGAGGAGGCTATATTTATCACACCCCAAACACTGCCCCCCACCCCCCACCTACCTAAAGTGGTGATTACATTTCATTGAGTCAGTTGCTTGTCTGTCCACCATCCCAAAGATCTAGTCCAGGCAAACTGTTCCCAGAAAGCCTGTAGGTTCAGCAAAAATGTCATGCACTTGTAGGTGCGAATGGGCATAAAAATGCATGCTACAAAGCCAACAGCCCAGCATATGTGGAACATATATGTACAGGATGTACTCTTTTATGTCATCATGTTTGTTTGTGTGTGACCATAGATGACACGTACTTATGTATATTATACCACTGGGTTGGCACATTTGTAGTTGCTGTGGCAGAATATTTTCCTATCCCATCTGATCACCAGACAGCCTGCATCCTTACATACCCCGAAATCCCCCAGCACCGAGGATGCACTGTAGTGTGATGAGTAACATCCGGGTAAATCCGTTTGAATTCAATCCCTTTTTGACAGCATCCCTTTGATTAAAAAATACACTTTCCATTGCCGATTGAAGAAGTGGTCAGAAAGTTACTTTTTGTACCTGAATGCCAAAACATTCAGGAGATAAAGGTACTCAAAGTTGACCCATTTGCACAGGAACAGACACATGGTGTTTGCCAGCTGTCCCGTGTGCATCACCTGGTGTGGGTGCACTGATCCCGGCATAAACAGCCTCTAGCACAGGCATTCCCAAAACTAAGCACAGGCTCAGACAGTACACAGGCCTTCACCCAGTGCAGTGGAAAACATCCTATGCCAGCACCACTCTCTTCTGTTGGGGCCGGCCTAACAACACATGCTGCTACATACTGTGCATACATGAACACACAAAATACACATACGCACTTGTTCATGTCATTGCAAAATATGTTATTCCGTAGTTCGTGCCGAGATCCCCACCCTTAAAACACATCAAGTATAAAGCAACAAAACATCAAGCAAAAGCCGATCGTTGGACAGCTCAGCTATCTACAGTCTACATCCTTGAGGCCTTTTCACTGATTTCAGTACAGTTCTGTTCAATAAGCACACAGTGTTTTCTTGTACCCCGTTTCACAGAGCGTTGAAATGTGTACTGTGAAATACAGTCTTGGCACTTGTCTTTCAAACGTATTCAATTTGTTGGTTAATAAGTGTCTTGGCTCAACGAGAGAATTCGGGTACATTTCACTGTGTCATTCCCCAGTATGATTACAGGCCCTGTGCTGCCCCCTGCCAGATTTTGCCAGCCCATATAGGGTGTGGTTGTCTCTCTATGCCACTAGCAGCTGAACCATAAATTAGCTTGTATAAAACTCCAGCCCTAGTTGCACACACACACACACACACACACACACACACACACACACACACACACACACACACACACACACACACACACACACACACACACACACACACACACACACACACACACACACACACACACACACACACACACACACACACACACACATACACACACACACATAGTGACAGACAAACACCCTTTCAATACACCTAACATGCTCTACTAAAGGGCTTAGTACATTGCATGCCCATATAGCTCAGGGCCGACCAAACTGTGGCCAGACAATGTTTGGTTTAGACCGTCAAGGGAGGGGGAGGTGATAACTATGGCTCTATTCAAGCTTTACAGATTCCGCAATATATGTTTTAAAGTAATGTCCGATTGAGCTGACTTAAGCATTGTTTTTGTGGAAGCAGTCTCCGCTAAGTAGCTAAGTAGAAGGTAGCCTAGTGGTTAAGTGCTTGGGCCATTAATCGAAAGGTCGCTGGTTTGAATCCCCTGAGCTGAATAGGTGAAAAATCTGTCAGTGTGCCCTTGAGCAAGGCACTTAACCCTAGATGCACTGGATAAGAGTGTCTACTAAAATGTACAATGTCAATCATGGGCTCTCAATTTACTGTTTGGAGTTAGACAATTAAAATAAACAGGTGCAAAATTTAAATTTAGTAGTGCATAAGCAGCTTTTCACTTTTCAGCACTCCACTCGCAGTGTGCACAGCCCGTTGCTGTGCGAAGAATGTGAGGATGGATTTTACCCTCTGCAGCAACAGGACTGTGCATACTGTTTGTGAAGTGCTGAAACTGAAACTGCTTTTTAGGAGCGTGCGGGGATAGAAGTTGTTCCTTGTGTTGCTTGGCTATTTACATCGTTTTGTTCACACGCTAGGTTATATTTCAATGTTAGTTTGAGCTTTCTCTACTGCTAGCGATTGGAGAAGAGACATCGGGGTATCTCATCTCTGACATGCCAGTGCAACCAACCACCCGCCCTTAAAGGCGGCAGCTGAACATTTGTACATTGTGCTTGATTGAGCATGGACATTTTCAATACCTTTTTGATGCATTTCAGTCACTTACTGATGCAAATACAAATTGTTACACTTTTCCCTAAAGAAATTTGACACATATCCTAGTTATTATTCTTAGGAACTGTGGCTTACAGCAGGTCAGCCACCAGGGGGAGACTTGTCGAGGCCTGTTGACAGACGGAGTATACATCACGAGGTGATGGCTCCCTCTGCTGGACGTGCCAGGTCTCGACGGGATCTCTGGCCAGGACTAATTGGGGCTGATTGGGGTTGGTGAGTAATCAAGGGCTGATTGCTCATCAGCTGTACGAGTCCCATAAAGCTACCAGAAGGGTAGCACACAGGGGAGAGACTGGGGGAGGAAAAGACTCTCGTATAGTTTGGGACGGTTCCAGACATAACAGGAGGGAGTTCAGTTTTTGATCCCCACAGGACACAGCAAGACCCGGAGCTCAGAAGACAGTATCCCGGAGAGGGTCTCATGGGTGAGACCTGTTCTTTTCTTTTGAACTATTATTTTAATAAACACCTTTGAAACTGAGCTAATCCTACTCTGTCCGTGTCTGATCTGTGTAAACGTTTTGACCCAACCCCCTGGTCTGCCACAAGTGGTGGAGAATGCGGGCATTCTGGTAACGTGGTCAGATCAGGGTTGACATTTACACAGCATCAGCATAGACGAGTTGATAGCTCAGTTCTTCCGGGCCCAACAAGCCCAACAGGCGGTTCAGGAATGAACGCTGGAGGAACAGAGGCTACAAAACAGCCGACTCATTGAGGAAATCAGGAAGCTACAAGGAAGAGCGTCTACTGAATCACATCCAAACCAGTTTTTAATCAAGCTAACAGAAGGTGACGACATCGAAACCTACCTCTGTACGTTTGAATGGACAGCACTACTGGAAGGATGGCCAAGGCAGAAGTGGGCCAGTCTGCTGGCCCCATTACTCTCTGGGAATGCCCAAAAGGCGTATTGGGACCTGAACGATGAACAGGCGGCTACGACGGACTCAAACGGAAGCTACTCAGCCGCTAAGGGTACAGCCTGGCCCATCGGGCTCAACTCTTCCACAACTGGAGGTTCGTAGCCAACGCATCCGCCCGAGCCCAGATGAGCGACCTACTACGCGTCACCAGGGGATGGCTCCTAACCGACGTATCCACTCTCTCCATCCTAGACAAAGTGGTCCTGGATTGCTTCCTAAAGGCACTACCCCACGACATGAAGAGGGCAGCGAGTCTATGCGTGCCTCAGACCTTGGAGGGCCTCCTGGAAGCAGTGAGATGCATCAGAACACTCAGGCCCTGCTGGGGTAGGGCCGACCTGCCACCGACGACCCCAGGTAGATGGAGACCAAAGGAGGTGTTTTGAGTGTGGCGCCTGGGGGCACACTGCCTGGAATTGCCCAGCTCAAGAGGAGTCAATGTCATCAACAAGCCCCGGAGGCGAGGTGGGTCCCGCAGTGAACTACGTCACCTCCTGTTGGGCACACCACGAATCAACTGCACTCATGGTCCCGGTGAAGGTTGAAGGAAACGACACGGAAGCTCTGTTAGACTCCGGAAGTATGGTTAGCCTCGTAACCATGAGCCTGCTGAACCAGGAGACCGAACATGGTGGGGAGATGTCCATTTCCTGTGTTCACAGGGACATAAAGCGGTATCCAACCGTATGGGCCAACATTGTGACGCCACAAGGGAGCTGCCAGATGACGGTGGGTGCAGTACCAGAGTTGCCAGTACCTCTCCTAGTGGGACGAGATTGTACACTGTTCGTGGCCCTGCGGGGGCACGAGCTAAGGAAGAAGGTATGAGCTGGCCGAAGACGATAGCAAGGACGACCCATCGCCTGTATGGCCCGGAAGCAAACGGTTGACCAACCTGTATCTACGGGTCCGGAGTCTGAGTCGGAGGGGGTGCGGGAATCCGACCCCCCTGGGGAACCCCGGGAGGAAGAGCCCAGCCTCCACCTCCTCGATTTCGAGGAGCCAGTCGAGACACCCGCTGGGGGCCAACTGAGGGGACAATTCGGGACGGCCCAGTGGGAGGATCCTCACTTGAAAGCCGCCGCAGCCCAAGTGGTAGCTGTGGATGGACAGCTACTTCTGGGGGTTTGTGGCTGGCGATACCCACATTTCCAAATCAAGAATAACCTTTTGTATCAGGTGTCGTGCCAACAGGGGGAACTTTGAGAGGTATTGTTGCTGCCCCGAAGATACGTGGGAACCGTTCTTCAGCTGGCCCACACTCACCAGTTGGGAGCGCACCTAGGAATTGAGAAGACCCGGGAACGGATCGCCACCTGGTGTTAGAGTTGCGTAAATGCGAATCTGGTATCAGGATAAATATAACAATGATTCACCGATTGTATACTATGTATTTTTTATTAGCTAAGTAATAAATGGCAAATGCAACTTTCGTATATACGGGCTCACTGTAATACCACGCAGGGCAGAACAGAGAACTGACAGGATGTATGTAAACAGTGTTCTTATACTGTGATGGACATAGTTCCAACCTGTCTGTTGGCCTATCACAGTAGAGGCTGGGCGTGGTTTAAACTTGCTCAGCCTATTGCAGGCACTCAGGCGGGCCCCCGCCTCTTGGCACTCCTTGGAGTCCTCCCTCCGTCGATGTATAGATTCTTACTGTTCTGGTATCACAGCCTAGTTATAACAGTTGCTCAGTTCCTGCTATTGTGTTGTTCAGTATTTTTCCATCTCAGTTAAACCTCGTGATGACCACCCTATCACAACTTAGTAAGATACAGCAAGTCACACCATGTGCTCAATATTGTTACATACAAACACAAGGACAAAGCATCTGCTGGGCTGTTATCTACAGTTTTGCAACATGCAGGTCACACCAGTTCTTGTCACACACACAAACAGGCAAGTAGCAAGCAGTTGTTTAATCTCATAATGATGCTCCAGTGCACAAATGCAGATACCTCACACAACCAACATCAGATAATATTTAATCATATATATGGTAATGGCTATAATGTAAACCACAGAATCCCACGCCGGTTCCACTGGCCCGGGATGAGGAGGGCCGTGGAAGACTGCTGCCCGGAGTGTCAAATGACTGCCCCAAAGAACCACTCCGAAACCCACTGCTCCCCCTACCGATCATCGGGGTGAAAACAGCACGAGGCCACCAGGAAATCCTGGTAATAGTAGACTATTCCACCCGGTATCCCGAGGCCATTCCCCTGCGGGCGGCGGTCTCCAAGGGAATCGCCCGGGAGCTGTTCCACCTCTTTAGCCGGGTGGGCATCCCAAAAGAGATCCTGACAGACCAAGGTACTGAGTTTATGTCCCGCCTAATGAGAGATTTGTGTGCTCTCCTGCAGATCAAGCAGATCCGGACCTCCGTCTTTCACCCACAGACGGATGGGCTTGTCAAGCGGTTCAATAAAACGCTCAAACAAATGCTGTGGAAGGTCATCGAGCAGGACGGGAAGAACTGGTACCAGCTACTACCCCACCTAATGTTCTCAATCTGAGAAGTACCCCAGTCCTCCACTGGGTTTTCCCCTTTCAAACTCCCCTACGGGAGGAGGCCACACGGCCTACTGGACCTCGCCAAGGAGGTGTGGGAAGCCCAACCGACCTCCTTACACAGCGCGGTAAGAGCACGTGGAGACGATGAGGGAGTGGATGACAGCCATACGGCCAGTCATGAGGGAACATATGGAGAAGGCCCAACGCGCCCAAGCCCAGGTCTACAATCGGGGAGCCCAGCACCGAGAATTCCAGGTGGGAGAAGGGTGTTGGTCTTAATCCCCACGGCCGAAAGGAAGTTCCTGGCAACATGGCACGGGTCATACAAGGTGATAGAGAAGCTGGGACCTGTCAATTACCGCGTATGGCAACCGGGGAGACGGAAACCACAACACATTTACCACGTGAACCTGTTGAAGAAGTGGCACAAGAGGACAGCCTTGGCCGTGTTATGGTCGGCACCCCGGACGCCAACGGTACCAGTGGTGGTCCCGAGCAATGAGGACCTTGACCCGGTCCAGAAGCAAGAGTTCAGGGAGCTCATCTATCGGAACACGGTGGTGTTCTCAGAGATGCCGGGTCGCACGACCCTCATTGAATACCACATCCGTACCCGGCCCAGGGAAACGGTACGAAAGAGGCCATATCGGATTCCGGAGGCCAAAAGGAAGGCTGTGAAACAGGACGTGGAGGTTATGCTGAGGATGGGGGTTGTTGAAGAGTCCCACAGTGCATGGTGCAGACCCATTGTGTTGGTACCCAAACCGGACGGTAGCCTACACTGCTGTAATGATTTCTGGGGTGTGAATGACATAAGCTTGTTCGAAGCCTACCCTATGCCGAGGGTGGACGAGCTCATTGACCGATTGGGAAAGGCCCGGTACATCAGCACCCTTGACCTGACCAAAGGATACTGGCAGGTACCGTTGGCAGCCTCCTCCAGGGAGAAGATGGCGTTTTCGACACCAGACGGATTGTATCAGTACCGGGTGCTCCCATTCGGTCTCCATGGAGCCCCGCCCACATTCCAGCCACTGATGAACAAAGTACATCCACCCCACCAGCAGTACGCAGCGGCCTATTTGGATGATATCATCATCCACAGCCAAGGTTGGAAAGAGCACCTGACGCACCTGCAGGCGGTGCTGGATGTGCTCAGACAAGCCGGGTTGACCGCTCTTTCTGTTGTGCACAGGTCAGGGGCGAAGCATGGAAACGCGGATGCTCTATCATGAAGGGAGACATACGTCGCACTGATGACAGTCCCCTCCCCGACAGAGCATACAGGGGGATGTGTGGTGTACAGCAGGTCAGCCACCAGGGGGAGACTCGTCGAGGCCTGGTGACAGACAGAGTATACATCATGAGGCGATGGCTCCCTCTGCTGGACGTGCCAGGTCTCGACGGGATCTTTGGCCAGGACTAATTGGGGCTGGTGAGTAATCAAGGGCTGACTGCTCATCAGCTGTACGAGTCCCATAAAGCTGCAAGAAGGACAGCACACAGGGGAGAGACTGGGGGAAGAAAGGACTCCCGTATAGTTGGGGAAGGTTCCTGACGTAACAGGAGGGAGTTTTTGATCCCCACAGGATACAGCAAGACCCGGGGTCCAGAAGACGGTATCTCGGAGAGAGGGTCTCATGGGGGAGACCTGTTCTTTTCTTTTGAACTATTATTTTAATAAACACATTTGAAACTGAGCTAATCCTACTCTGTTTGTGTCTGATCTGTGTAAACATTTTGACCCAACCCCCTGGTCTGCCAAAAAGAACATAGACACTTGGTTGCAGTTTTTTTAATGTATATATACATCTTTAATACAGGTAATCAGAATGTGCTGTTAGGTGTCAAGTTATATGGCTACAATTGTATTACTGATTGAAGTGTGATTTTTAGGATTGCTTACTAAAGACCATAAATAGCTATTGTTTACCTTCTATGTGTCTAAATACATAGGCCTAATGTGTATTTGTTTGGCACGCAGCCCAACACGCAAGGCCAAAGATTTGAGCACCCCTGCTACAGCTCATCTAAGCACATAGTCACATCCTAAATGATTGCCACCCTTCATTAAGATGAGCAAAAATACTGTATAAAATAAAATAAATAATATAAATACTGTGGTATATAAAAAAATTGGAAATTATATTATTTTGTACTAATGCATTTGCTCAGAGAAAGATCATTTGTTTAACAAGTTTAAGAAAATCTAAAACAGAGTTGTCAAGATTATTGGCACCCCTTATGATTTAATCTCTGCATTTACAATCCACTTAAAAAAAAACTTAATCTCGGTTTAAGGAACTGTATTGTGGCCTTTCACAGCATTGGGTTTCACTGAGCTATAAAAATGACGTAACCCGCATGTAAAATCCATTTGTCATCCATCACCATGGAGGAAGTCGGATGGCTCCGGAGAAGAAGGCAGACATTTTACGTGCCCCCAGCCGATTGTGTTTCCTTGATAGTTTATTTGCATTGCTGTAATCATTATTTCTTTACCTTATTTTGTACATAATGTTGCCGCTACCTTCTCTTATGACCGGAAACAACTTCTAGACATCAGGACTGTGATTACTCACCATGGACTAGCAAAAAAAAAAAATTCCTTTCATGACTCTGACGAGTTCGACGCAAAGAATATACTGCTTCCTCGGGAACAGGCCCAGATACCGGTGATCAGCGTGAAAAGGAGGCGGAGAAAGAGGGGCCGAAGGTCGGCTGAGAATTTTTTAGGTGATCGAATAAACCCCAACTTCCTTCCATTCTGCTAGCAAACGTGCAATCTTTGGAGAATAAAATCGACGAGTTATGCGGAAGACTAAACTCCCAATGGGACATTAACAACTGTAACATCTTATGCTTCACGGAGTCGTGGCTGAACGATGACAATATCAACATACAGCTGCCTGTTTATACGATGTACCGGCAGGATAAAACAGCGCCGTCTGGTAAGGCAAGGGGCGGTGGTCTATGTAATTTTGTAAACAACAGCTAGTGCACAATAACTAAGGAAGTCTCAAGCTATTGCTCGCCTGGAGGTAGAGTGTCTCATGATCAGCTGTAGACCACACTACCTACCGAGAGAGTTTATCTGTATTCTATGTAGCTGTTTACATACCACCACAGACTGAGGCTGGCACTAAGACAACATTGAATGAGCTGTATTCCACCATAAGCAAACAAGAAAACGCTCACCCAGAGGCGGCGCTCTTAGTAGCCGGGGACATTAATGCAGGGAAACTTAAATCCGTTTAACCAAATTTCTATCAGCATGTTAAATGTGCAACCAGAGGGAAAAGAACTCTGGACCAACTCTGGCAAACCATAATTCTATCCTCCTGATTCCTGCGTACAAGCAAAAATTCAAGCAGGAAGCACCAGTGACTAGATCAATAAAAAAGTGGTCAGAGGAAGCAGATGCTAAGCTACAGGACCGTTTCGCTAGCACAGACTGGAATATGTTCCGGGATTCCTCCGATGGTATTGAGGAGTACACCACATCAGTCATTGGCTTTATCAATAAGTGCATCGATGACGTCGTCCCCACAGTGACCGTACGTACATACCCCAAACAGAAGCCATGGATTACAGTCAACATCCGCACTGAGCTAAAGGCTAGAGCTGCCGCTTTCAAAGTGCGGGACTCTAACCCGGAAGCTTATAAGAAATCCCTCTATGCCCTCTGACGAACCATCAAACATGCAAAGCATCAATACAGGACTAAGATCGAGTCGTACTACACCGGCTCTGATGCTTGTGAGATGTGGCAGGGCTTGCAAACCATTACAGACTACAAAGGGAAGCACAGCCGAGAGCTAAACTATTTCTACGCTCGCTTCGAGGCAAATAACACTGAAACATGCATGAGAGCACCAGCTGTTCCGGATGACTGTGTGATCATGCTCTCCGCAGCCGATGTAAGACCTTTAAACAGGTCGACATTCACAAGGGCCGCAGGGCCAGAAGGATTATCAGGACGTGTACTGCAAGCATGCACTGACCAACTGGAAAGTGTCTTCACTGACGTTTTCAACCTCTCCCTGTCCGAGTCCAACATGTTTTAGGCAGACCACCATAGCCCTGTTCCCAATAACACTAATGTAACCTGCCTAAATGACTACCGACTCTCTAACACTCACATCTGTAGCCCTGAAGTGCTTTAAATGGCTGGTCATGGCTCACATCAACACCATCACCCCAGAAACCCTAGACCCATTCCAATTTGTATATCGTCCCAACAGATCCACAGATGATGCATTCTCTATTGCGCTCCACACTGCCCTTACCCACCTGGACAAAAGGAACACCTATATGAGAATGCTATTCATTGACTACAGCTCAGCGTTCAACACCATAATGCCCTCAAAGCTCATCACTATGCTAAGGACCCTGGGACAAAACACCTCCCTCTGCAACTGGATCCTGGACTTCCTGATGGGCCGCCCCCAGGTGGTAAGGGTAGGTAACAACACATCCACCACGCTGATCCTCAACACAGGGGTTCCTCAGGGGTGCATGCTCAGTCCCTTCCTGTATTCCCTGTTCACTCATGACTGTACTGTCAGGCACGACTTCAACACCATTATTAAATTTGCCGATGACACAACAGTGGTAGGCCTGATCACCAACAACGACGAGACAGCCTATAGGGAGGAGGTTAGAGACCTGGTCAGGTGGTGCCAGGCGAACAACCTCTCTCTCAACATGATCAAGCCAAAGGAGATAATTGTGGACTACAGGAAAAAGAGGACAGAGCACGCCCCCATTCTCATTGACGGTGCTGCAGTGTAGCAGGTTGAGTGCTTCAAGTCCCTTGGAGTCCACATCACCAACAAACTAACATGGTCCAAGCACACCAAGACAGTCGTGAAGAGGGCATAACCAAACCTAGTTCCCCTCAGGAGACTGAAAAGATTTGGCATGGGTCCTCAGATCCTCAAAAGGTTCTACAGCTGCACCATCGAGAGCATCCTGACTGGTTGCATCACTGCCTGTTATGGCAACTGTTCGGTCTCCGACCGCAAAGCACTACAGTGAGTAGTTTGAATGCCCCAGTACATCACTAGGGCCAAGCTTCCTGCCATCCATGACCTCTGTACCAGGTGGTGGCAGAGGAAGGCCCAAAAAATTGTCAAAGACTCCGGGCACCCTAGTTATAGACCAGTGGTTCTTAACCTTGTTGGAGGTACTGAACCCCACCAGTTTCATATGCGCATTCACCGAACCCTTAAGTGGAAAAATAAATTAGGATTTTTTTCAAATTCAAAACATAGGTATATATTTTACTGGTGCACAAAATGAACCCTGTGCGTCAACATCACTGTGTTCAAAGAACAAAATCATCAAAACATGATTTTCACACAAAAACAAAAACATAATAATGAATATTTACTGCAAATCAGTGTGACTTCTGCTGTTGCCTTTCAGAGACAGTTCAGAAATGCGCGGCTTCACCTTGGCAAGTGCCACTCTCATGTCATTTTCACAACAAAGTATGTTCCTTTTCTTCGTTTTTATGTCCAGCATCCTCAAAGGATTGCTCGCAAAGATATGTTGTAACAAACGGTATGAAAATCTCAAGAGCTTTCTTAGCAATAACAGGGTACGTTACCATTTGTTGACACCAAAATGTTCAAAGCGTTGTTGTTCTGAAGAATTGCTGTTGAACCTGGCTCTGTTGAATTTCAATGATTTCATCGAGGTATTCATCATTGACATCTGTTGTCTCAACACTAAATGTGAACGGCTGTCTCACCCATGCTGGATATGACTCTCTTGTAGGGAAGTATCCGTCGAGAGACTTTGGAAGCTCATCTAAGTGTGTGACAATTGCTTGCTTCAGTTCCGCAGGTACAGAAATGTCTCCGATTCCAGATACATCTTCGATTTTAATTACACAGTCGTCCAGCAGGGGAAAGTTTGCGAAGTTATCGTTCTCTGTTCGTCGTTTCCATAACGGTAGCTTTTTTTGAAAAGCCTTCAGGTTTTCCTCCGCTTCGATGATGTTGACTCCACCGCCCTGCATCTTTTGATTGAGATGATTGAGAGCTGCGAAGATATCAGCCATGTACGCTAAAATGAGAATGAACTAATTTTTGTAGCAATCTGCATGACAATGTTGGTGCTTTTGCAAAAACAGGGCTAATTCCACATGGCAAAAACACGATTCAGCACCTGTCCCCGGGACACCACCGAACTTTAGAATGGTACAGAAGTACCTCGAATTCAGAGCCCATTTCTTTACACAGCTCACTGAAGATGCCGTGCCTCAGAGCACTAGTTGGCACATAGTTCACACATTCCACTACAATATTTAATACTTCTGCCAGTTTTGGAGGCAAGGTTTTTGTTGCCAACGCATGCCTGTGCTGAATACAATGAGTAACAATGATGTGTGGTGCATCGGCTTTCACTAGCGCACCAAAACCAGACTTTCTTCCCAGCATGACTGGAGCTCTGTCCGAACAAACTGCAGAAACCATATCCCACGAAAGATTGTTGTCTTTGATGAAGTCATCCACAAGTTTCTTCACATCGGCTGCCTTAGTTTTTGTTGTAAGAGGCTTACAAAATGAAAAAATCTTCCTTTATCACGTCGTCTTTCACATAGCGCACGAATAGAGCAAGCTGGCTTAGATTGGAAACGTCTGTGGTCTTGTCGAGTTGAAGGCAGAATTTTGCCGGGCTTGAAATCAGATCTGCAACTACTTGAGTCAAGATGTCTTTGCTCATGTCCTCTATTCTGTCGCTGATGGTGTCCATTTGAAAGAGGAATTTGGGATAACTTAACTTCAGCCTCTTTTCCCAGCATGATATTCGCTATTTTCAACACAGCTGGTTTTATGAGTGTTTCACCAATGGTGTGTGGTTTGCCCTGCTTTGTGATCAGGTAAGCAACTTCGTACGATGCTGTGAGGATCAGTTTGTTGATGGGTACAAAGCCGAGAACAGGCAGAGTAGCTTTTACATCGAATCTAGCTCTCTTCACCTTGAATTCAGCGAGTGTTGTGTTCTTGTATTTTCCATCTCCATGCAGCTTAAGGAAGTGTTCTCTTAGTTTTGCCGGTGCTAGACTAGAATTAATCAACTTAGCATTGCAAATCATGCAGTTAGGACGCTGACTCCCATCACGTTCCGTTATACATGTGAATCCATATTATACATATTCGTCCGACCACTTTCATTTTTTGCTCGACATAGTAAGTATGAAGGGATTCAAATATTAAGAAAGAAATCACAAGACATACCATCACGACAGTCACAAGTAGACTACTGGGCACACCAAATTCCCTGCAGCACAGATAGGCCAAGCGTTGTAGTGTGATCACCTGCAGCCAATGATGGCCAAGCAGGGCGTGTCATCACGAATCATATGAGTCGGATGTGTGTCTTGACCCCCGCCGAACCCCTGAGACTGACTCACCGAACCCCTGGGGTTCGATCGAACCCAGGTTAAGAACCACTGTTATAGACTGTTCTCTCTGCTACCACATGGCAAGCGGTACCGGAGCGCCAAGTCTAGGTACAAGAGGCTTCTAAACAGCTTCTACCCCCAAGCCATAAGACTCCTGAACCACTAGTCAAATGGCTACATCTAGTCACTTTTATAACTCTTCCTACATGTACATACTACTTCAACTAACTGGTGCCCCCGTACATTGACTCTGTATCGGTACCCCCCTGTATATGGTCTCGCTGTTGTTATTTTACTGCTGCTCTTTAATTACTTGTTACTTTTATACTAATCTGTATTTTTTTAAACTGCATTGTTGGTTAGGGGCTCGTAAATAAGCATTTCACTGTAAGGTCTTCACCTGCTGTATTCGGCGCATGTGACGAATACAATTTGATTTGAAAGGCAAAGAACTCACTGGAGTTCGCTAAATGGCATTGGCACTTGGATTAGAACCAGGTGCTATGGTCAGATTAGTTGAAAATGGAGCAGGAGTAATTTGTTTTGTAAGGTATTCCATAACTGTGGTGCATTGAAACTAAAGGCGGATTTACCAAACTTTGTGGAGACAGGCGAGACCTCAAGAGTTAACCTACACTGTGAATGACTTTGGTATCTCTGATTTTTATAGTAAATCTTCCAGTAAAACAATAACTCCAGTTCTACAGTGCATTCGGAAAGTATTCAGACCCCTTCCCTTTTCCACATTTTGTGACATTACAGCCTTATTCTTAAATGGATTAAATCATTTTTTCCCCTCACACAATACCTCATAATGACAAAGCAAAAACAGGTTTTTAGACATTTTTGCAAATGTAAAACAAATAAAAAACAGAAATACCTTATTTACATAAGTATTCAGACCCTTTGCTATGAGACTCAAAATTGAGTTCAGGTGCATCCTGTTTCCATTAATCATTCTTGAGATGTTTCTACAACTTGAGTGGAGTCCATCTGTGGTAAATTCAATTGATTGGACATGATTTGGAAAGGCACACACCTGTCTATATAAAGGTCTTACAGTTGTCAGTGAATGGACATGATATGGGGAAGCCCCAAAATTGCCCTCCATGGAAGACTGTTTCAGACATGAGGAAGTGGATGGTGGCAAATGTTTTACTTTTAAACTCAGGTAAAACTGATTTCAAGGTTTAACTGCTAACCTACAAAACATTACATGGGCTTGCTCCTACCTACCTTTGACTTGGTCCTGCTGTACATACCTACACGTATGCTACGGTCACAAGACGCAGGCCTCCTAATTGTCCCTAGAATTTCTAAGCAAACAGCTGGAGGCAGGGATTTCTCCTATAGAGCTATTTTTTATTGAATGGTCTGCCTATCCATGTGAAAGACAAAGACTCTGTCTTGATCTTTATGTCTTTATTGAAGACTCATCTCTTCAGTAGGTCCTATGATTGAGTGTAGTCTGGCCCAGGGGTGTGAAGGTGAACGGAAAGGCACTGGAGCGACGAACCGCCCTTGCTGTCTCTGCCTGGCCAATTCCCTTCTCTCCACTGAGATTCTCTGCCTCTAACCCTATTATGGGGGCTGAGTCACTGGCTTACTGGTGCTCTTCCATGCCATCCCTAGGAGGGGTGCGTCACTTGAGTGGGTTGAGTCACTGACTTGATCTTCCTGTCTGTGTTGGGGACCCCCTCGAGTTCGTTCCATGGGGAAGATCTTCGTGGGCTATACTCGGCCTCACCTCAGGGTAGTACGTTGGTGGTTTGAAGATATCCCTCTAGTGGTGTAGGGGCTTTGCTTTGGCGAAGTGGGTGGGTTTATATCATGCCTGGTTGGCCCTGTCCGGGGGTATCGTCGGACGGGGCCACGGTGTCTCCCAACCCCTCCTGTCTTAGCTTCCAGTATTTATGCTGCAATAGTTTGTCGGGGGGCTAGGATCAGTCTGTTATATCTGGAGTATTTATCCTGTCTTACCTACCGTCTCTAACTCTGAATGATCGGCTGTGAAAAGCCAACTAACATTTACTCCTGAGGTGTTGACCTGTTGCACCCTCTACAACCACTGTGATTATTATTATTTGACCCTGCTGGTCATCTATGAACATCTTGGCTATGTACTGTTATAATCTCCACCCGGCACAGCCAGAAGAGGACTGGCCACCCCTCAGAGCTTGGTTCCTATCTATGTTTCTTCCTAGGTTCCTGCCTTTATAGGGAATTTTTCCTAGCCACCGTGCTTCTACATCTGCATTGCTTGCTGTTTGGAGTTTTAGGCTGGGTTTCTGTATAGCACTTTGTGACATCAGCTGATGTAACCTTCCAGAAGGACAATCATCTCTGCAGTACTCCACCAATCCGGCCTTTACGATAGAGTGGCCAGACGGAAACTACTCCTCAAATAAAGGCATATGACAGCCCGCTTGGAGTTTGCCAAAAGGCACCTAAAGGACTCTCAGACCATGAGAAACAAAATAACCTGGGCTGATGAAACCAAGATTGAACTATTTTTCCTGAATGCCAAGCGTCTGGAGGAAACCTGGCACCATCCCTACGGTGGAACATGTTGGTGGCAGCATCATGCTGTGGGGATGTTTTTCAACAGCAGGGACTGGGAGACTAGTCAGGATCCAGGGAAAGATGAACACTTGCTTGATGAAAACCTGCTCCAGAGTGCTCAGTAACTCAGACTGGGGCAAAGGTTCAGCTTACAACAGGACAACAACCCTAAGCACACAGCCAAGAAAACACATGAGTGTCTTCAGGACAAGTCTCTGAATGGCCTTGAGTGGCCCAGCCAGAGCCCAGACTTGAACCCGATCGAACATCTCTGGAGAGACCTGAAAATAGCTGTGCAGCGACACTCCGCATCCAACCTGACAGCACTTGAGAGGATCTACAGAGAAGAATGGGAGAAACTCCCCAAATAAAGGTGTGCCAAGATTGTAGCATCATACCAAACACTAAAGGCTGTAATCGCTGCCAAATGTGCTTCAACAAAGTACTGAGTAAAGGGTCTGAATATTTCTAGAAAAAATGTTTTTGCTTTGTCATTAAGGGATATTGTGTATAGATTGATGAGGGGAAAAAACAGAATAACGTAACAAAGTGTGGAAAAAGTCAAGGGGTCTGAATACTTTCTGAATGCACTGTACATCCACAAATAAATTGTTAATTGACCACAAAATCAACATTTTGCAATGGCCACCTCAGTCTCCGGACATGAACTCCATTTGGAAACCTGTGGGTTGAATTGATGAGGGCAGTGCATAAGCGCAGACCGAAGAATATAAAGGATCTGGAAAGATTCTGTATGGATGAATGGTCTAAGATCTCTCCAAATGTGTTCTCCAATCTCATAAAACATTATAGAAAAATCCTCAGTGCCATTATTCTCACAAGGGAAGGGTACACAAGGTATTGAAAGACAGCGGTGCCAATCATTTCGACTTCTTTAAAAAAAAAAAAATATTTAAACTTTTTTGTATTACTTTTTCTTTTATCAATTGTGCATGTATAAACAAATATACATTTTTTATTTTATTTTTGCATACAATATAGCTCAGTTTTTGTATTATTTATTTTATACCGTCTTTTTTGCTCATCTTTATCAAGGGTGCAAATAATTTGGGGTGTGACTGTATATTCAACTGAAATCACAGTATGATTGGAGTAAATTATTAAATCATTAAAGAGTTAAACAATTGTGTAATCCCGTGGATGTTTATGGTGTCTAAAGCTACCAAAATCCTGAGTGGCGATACAGCACACATTTCTCTACAGCACTATGATTTTGGCGCTATTAAATAAGTAGCTTCAGACACCATCCAACACCACTAGGTGGAGCCATTTCCACAGTAAGCTCTGTCAACTAGCCCCTCAAAATAGTCAGCCTACATTGTCAAGTAAAGGAACAGAAAATGCAAATATTCTACTCTATATGACATATTGTGCAATGTCAACTAAATCAATAAACAATCAAATAAATAAAATCATAAATGCCTTTTCACATTCTGTAGGAATGGATAGAAATGTATTAAGAAAGGTCAAAGGTCAAGTGCGGTGTGACGCCGTGGGTCAGTGGGTCTCTAGGACGTCCTGAGTTTTCTGTACTGGAGCAGGTAGAGAGATCCAATGCCACTGAGGACAGTGAACAGGCACGTGATGATTCCTCCCCTCCAGGTCTGCCAATGTGTGGACCCCACCTAATACACACACACACAGAACATCAGGTGTGAATGAATGACAGATTGTATTAGGAATCTCTATGAGGGGAGTACATCAAGCAATCAAATGTATAAAGGCCTTTTTACATCAGCAATTGTCTCAAAGTCCTTTAATAACAGTATCCTGGCCTGGTATGACACATTCTCTTTCTTCTTGATTGTTATCCCTCTATTAACCTATTGTTCTCTTTCTCCCCTCCTACCCCATTGAACTTACACACCTTTCCCTTGGAGAACATGCTGTTCACCTCATCCCCAATCACCCTTAGCTGGCCCCTGCAATGCTCAGAGGATTCCTCTACAGGACACAGTCTGTGGAGTCGAATGGGCTGTCCTACTGCTTTTATCACACTGGCCCTCTTCACTGGTTCAAACATGAATAGAAGAGGAAGAACACTTTTCTGAGCAAGTAACTCTGCTTAAAAGTGATAAGGACTGGCACACTGACAATAAACAGGTATACTGCTAGCTGGTTAACTGACAAACATACAGTAATCTACACAGTTAAGATTGTTAAACAATCTCCATGACCAATCGACAAGCCAATCAGACTTCCACTCCCTCTCCATTCTCTGTAGGTAAGACTGTTTCGGTAAAACAGTGTCAATGTTTCGTCTTCTAAATGAAGACACAGGATAATAAAAAGCTTACACACCCTCAATGGAGGACAAATCAACCTTCTAACTTTTATTTAATCTCATTGAAATTGAAAGTGTACCCCTGATGTTTGACACCCACCTGCCTCCCCTGTTTCCAGTGCAGGTGTGTGGGTAAGGGCACAGATATAGGTCTGAGTGGCAGCATCACGGGAGGAGCAGTAAGGCCCTACGTCTTTCTGCAGGACCACCTGATGTGAGGTGGCCATGGGTTGGTGCTGCTGCCGAATGCTGCTCTGCTGGCTCCTTTCCATCGCACTTTCCCTCTGGGCCCTAAACACTACAGGCCAAGGTTATAATAGACAATGGAAAGTAATCAAACCATGAAAAAAAAAATATTGTAAAATTAAATAATGTACCTTTTTGAGATACAACAACTGATCTGAAACTAACATATTTTCTCTCCCTCTCTCTTTTCTGTTGCACTTGTGTTCTGATGCTTCCTGATGACCGATGATAACTTACCCATGATAGGTTCAGTGTCAGGGCCTGGGATGGAGTGAGGACTCTGGACTAGGGCAGTCAGGTATGTCTGTGTGCCAACCTCACAGAACAAGGACCTCGACTGATATCTGGCAACTCTGTCCCAAACCTGCCACGGGTGCAAAACATTGGACTGGGATGGTGATGTCCCAATGATGTTGGTCTCCAGGTCCTTTGACCCAATGTCTGTCCTATGGAGGTCTCTACCCAGATCTATCCCAATGCTGTCTGCTTTGGGGTGGACTGTCCGAAGTTGGTCCATTCTGAGCTGCTTACAATCATTTCTAAAGTGAGTATCTTCTCTTAGGGCATCTGCCCTGTAGCTTAGGTGGCCCAACTTGTCTGTGCTAATATTGTCTCTCACAGAGATGCCAGTCCTGTTGTCTGTCCTGTCACTTTGGCAGTTGTCTATTCTGACTGTTTTGGCATTTTTCCTTCTCTCTGTGCTGAGAATGTTGTCTTTGCTGAAGTTGTCTGGCTGTAGTGCTCTACGGTATTCTTCTATGGTAGTGTTCCCTGTTCTGTGGCTGCCTATACCAGGGCTCTTGGTTCGACCAGTCATTGGAAGCACTGTTACAACTGGTGTCTCAGGAGACAGCTGTCTAGGAGACTAAAGGGAATAATGTCTGTATGAGGGCAGGCCATTTTTGTTTTTGACACATTTTTAGCAATAGTGGGCCAACCCCTTCTTATTAATTTCCATGGCTTGTGTTTGAACAGAGGACTTGTGTTTCCCATCAAACATTTTCGTAGGCAACCAGATAATTAAACATGTTCATTTCATGTGCTACAGGTGAAATTTACCTTCAACCGGTGGCAATGGTCCTTTTCAATTTTCAGCACAGCTTCCCTCCACACATGTTGTGGCATTTTATCTGTCTGGAAACTCATAATTGAAAGGCGGTCGGCGTATGCTATGTTCCTGAAGGTTCAGACCCTACATAGCTTAATTCCTAGACCTCCTTATTTGCCTGCTATTTTTTGCTTTTATCCTATTGATTGTGCTTCGTTAGAACGTTGGTTTAGAATCCTATTTGAGGTCATAAGTAAAAACGAAAACCTTTATTGTGATGCCCATAGAGAAGCCACCAAACATCAGATAGGCCTAAATAACCCCTGGCATACTCTGTAAAACAATATGTAGCCTATAATAAAGTCTAAATTAGCTCTAATGAAAGTGTAGTCACACATTTTTTTATATTTTTAATCCCAGCCCCTGTCCCCACAGGAAGTCTTTTGCCTTTTGGTAGGCCGTCATTGTAAATAAGAATGTGTTCTTAACTGACTTGCCTAGTTAATTAAAGGTTAAATAAAATTGTGAATAATAGCCTAGGCTTCTCCTTAGTTATTGGACAGATATGCCCTATTCAATCTCTATTTTCCTCAATGTTATTAGTGTTTTCTAATAATGAAATGGGTTGATGCTTCAAGTTGACCAAATTAATGTAAACTAAATGAATGGAAGAATGAATATCCTTTATATATTACTCAGAAGTAGTTCTGCTGCGTTCATAACCAAGTGGGTAGGTGTTGTGAAGTCACCAGTCGGATGCATTCACATGCTTTTAACTAGTTGAGAAATGCTAATTGGCTAATGGCCAACAAGCTGTATCAGCCATAAACAAAAGGTAGATTACACCTATCATGCTTGTAAACAAATTTAAACGATATATATTTATAGATTGCTTCTTATAAATAATATTTTGTTATTAGTGAAAAAACTGTTATCAAGGTAATTTCCTTAGGTAATTTATTTAGTAGGTGAGGTCATAGTTCAGCATGTGGGTGAGTCTGAGACAGGGATAATAGATGAGTTTCCCACTAATAGCCCAATTACGAGTTGGATGGGAGTTCTTGTGGATTTTCCCCAGTACTATGTGGTAAATACCACTTTCCCAATTGGCAGCATTACTTGGGCATCTATCAAATGTCACAATCTTCTCCAGGGGTGGGTGGAGCTTGCCTAGAAACCCGAAGTTGAATTGCATTGAATTCTGTCGGTCAGAAATGAGCGTTTGATTTAGAAAAGTTTCCTCAACTGACCTCTCAAAGACATAATGTTGAATAAAATACATGTTTAATGTACTTTACCGTAAATCTGAACGCACTATCAGGGCTTTAAACAGTTGTAGCCTGATTGCACTTTACTGTGGATATGTCTCACATTCCTATCGCCAAAAGGACCCATTTTTGATTTAACCAGGCAAGTCAGTTAAGAACACATTATTTACAATGACGGCCTACACCGGCCAAACCCGGGAAAATTGTGCACCGCCCTATGGAACTCCCAATCACGGCCGGTTGTGATACAGCTTGGATTCGAACCAGGGTGTCTGTAGTGACGTCTCAAGCGCTGAGCTGCAGTGCCTTAGGCCGCTGCGCCACTCTGGCTTGTAGAGGTCGCGAGAGCAAACTTTCCTTGTTCAAACGCTCATTTCTGCACGACGAATCTTCGGGTTTCCAGGTAGGTTAAGGGTGGGGCATAAACTACTATTATCAAATCCAGCTTTCGACTTTACACTTCCTGTTTCACTGTACGCTGGATACGAACACATCACACAATGGCGACCAATGAATGGAAAAAAAGATGCGAAACAGAGTGGAATATCAAAGGCATTTCGATGCCCGATGGAGTGGATTGGAAGTTCGTCTACGAAGCGAAGCCGTTCGGTCGAAATTTGTTGAGGAATCCTGCGCCTCACGGTACCTATGTCACAATATGTTGAATTGTATTGAAAGTGGTGTATGTTTACTGCAGCTGTCGTTAGGTTTCACTGGAATAAAAAGGATAGTAAAGTAGGAAAGCTTGATCTGGCATAGTACCTTAGTCTATGTTAGATATGTCGGAGGCAAGGGTTATCTTAAGGGGCAAGGGTTTTGAACAACTAAATGGTACAAATGCAGGAACACTGCGACGTAGAGAAAATAGTGTATTGTTTGAACATCAATCGTTGGTTTGCCTTTATTTAAGACCTGTTTGGGCTACTAGAGGGTAAGGTCAGTGGTATTCAAACTTCTTCAGCCCGGACCCCATTTTTGTTCTGCAATAATTGCTCGCGAACGCTCCACATCTAATGACACTTTTCAAATCGGTGAATTGTCGATTTTTACATCAACAAATAACCTTAAATTCATTGCATTTTCATGTCTTAACAAAATGAAAAGAAACCAATAAATACATTTACTAGGGAAATGTAGTTTTTTAAAGTATTTCTCAAATGTTTGTATATTGGCCCATACAATAATATGTACTCTTAATCTTTTGTTACATTTTTTGAAATATCTGTGTAAATGTTGACTCACGACCCTGACTTTGAATACCACTGCTGTAGGTTAAAGTCCTTTGTTATATTGACTCTGTCTTCCTCTTTCCCCACCCAGGTGTGAGTCAGGACTCCCCTCCTCCGGAGCGTGAACTGACAGAGTTTCCTCCAGAAGGACCTCCTCGCTCTGAACCAGAGGGTACATAGTTACAGTATACAAGAAGAAAATGTTGACTATTATTTCCATTTATAAGACCATAATTGATTTTTAACATTAAGTGAAATTCCTTTCATGATTCATATCTTTCAATCTATAGGTGACTATACTGGCTGGACCACCAGCAGAGAGGACCTTGGTTATGATGCCAGCGGCATACCACCAGGGGTCACCATCTGTTACCTGCCTAACTACAGGTGATATAGGCAACAACCAACTGTCACCTTTGTGCAAATGAGCTACCCCTCTTTACCTAGTCACAGGCCTCACTATCAGTCAAGCTAGTCGTATAACCACTCCCTCTAAAGGCACATTTCCTGGACCCAGATTAATGGAATATGTCTAAAATGTTCTACTTCATATTCATCATCTCCAGCACCACCATAACATCAACATGTGAAATGGTGTGTTTGTATGTTTTGTAGTGAAAAATATAGAGGAAGATATGTGTTTCAATGACATCATCAAGCAATTAGTAGGCAATGCCAACTCATAATTAGTTAGAATAACACTATGTACACTGATTATGTCATTGGAAACACTTATCTTCCTCTGTTTTTTACTACAAAACATAGAAATGTGCAATTTCATACAAGTTGGGGCGGTGCTGGAGATGTTAAAAATTGTGACATTTCTCTATAAGCCTTCCCTGAATTTAAAACATTCTCATTGGAGATTCTTCATTGAAAGTGCTTTTTGTCCAAGAGTAGTCTTAATCTGGGTGTGGCCGGTAAACCAGACCAAATGCTTCAAGTTTTATCAGAGACGGTGGTAGCTAGATACAGAGCTATCTCTGACTGGTACTGTGTTTCTGTGTTCTCAGCTGGTTTACCTTGGAGCAAAGAGTGGACCTAAAGGCTGAGGGAGTATGGGACGAGCTGTTGGATGGTTTCCAACCTGACATCGTCATCAAAGACTGGTGGGTTTCAACCTGACAGCCTAAGCATGCATTCATGACTCATGCTACATTATGATGTCTATGTCAACATCACAACCTCGGACTCAATCGCTTGAAGTCAGATAGCAATAGGCAATTGCAATACCAGCGGTTTCCAATAATGTTGCAATCAGTGTAGAGTTTCACTACCTCTATCCAGAACCACAACATTATGCAACACACACTAGTTTAGATTGACCCTCCTTGTATTCATATTTTGGTTTTTAAAACATAGGAACTGTTTTGACCCCTGTAGGTATGAGGAGAGCCAACTGCACGAGTCAATCTACCAGCTGCGGGTGAGGTTGCTGGGAACAGATGGACAGACGGTCATCTCCGAATACATCATGAGCCCTACTGAGGAGCTTAGTGAATACTCCCACAACTGGAAAGAGGTGGGGCCTAGACATGTTTTGTTATGAGTTTGTATTATACATATTAGCTTGAAAGACTGATTGTGTTTGATCATTTTATATACTTATTTGTGCAGTAAGTCATTTTTCTGTCTATGCAGGTGTCCCATGTGTTCTCAGACTACGGGCCTGGGGTGAGGTATGTCCACTTCCTCCATAGACTGAAGAACAAGTTCATGGTGGAGTTCTTCCCCACCCTGGTCACAGGAAGTACTGTCCTTGTCAAGCCAAGCAAATCCAGCCAATAGAAAACCTTCTAAAGGACCACAATGGACAATTTGGAAGTGATATCCACAATGGACCATGTGTCCAATGTCCATATTGTCAGTCATTGGTAGTGGAAATGTAGATCATATTCTACATTACAAAGCACTTTTGAAAATAAAGAATCCATCTTTAATGAAAAAAGTTGATATTCTTGTTGAGAACCAAGCATTTGGATTACACATCATTTGACATCTTTCAGTCTGCTATTTACAAATAGACCTACAACAGCAGTGAGGACCAATCTTCATACTGCTGTATTATATAGCCCTAATGGGCTCAAATGCAACTAGAAATGTGTAGACTATTATTCCGTTTAAGTAGGATATAAACATATAGATCTAACTTTTTAAATAGGGCTGAACATAGGTATATACTTAAATGCAAGTATTTTCTTCTGAAATTAAAGGTAAGTTCTCTAATACTTCATTTGTTATAAGTAGCCTAGCCTACTAAATGTTAAACTTAATACTTTGATTCAGAGGGGTTGGGTTAAATGCGGAAGACACGTTTCAGTTGAATGCATTGTTGTACAACTGACCAGGTATCAGCTTTCCCTTTAATTTGCTTCTTTAAACAGGCCTACTTTTGTACTAACATTTTTTTTTTCATAGGCCTTCTTTCTATATATGCCGCATTCACGTGCTAGTCGGAGCTAAACTCGGTTATGTTCGACTTGCTAACTGGTTGAACGCGTTACACTTACCATCAGAACCAGTAAGGAATTCGGAAACATTCAAGTTCCAACTAGCACGTGAACGCGGTAATATTCTCTGCTATAAAGAGACGGGTTCGTTGCAGGACCAATGATCGTGTTTGTTTCGCGGTTGCGCAGTGTACGCGGTGTGTGATCACCCGCATGGATTCCAGCATCAGTAGGGGATTCAGAGTAAACGGGAAAGTGCGTCTGTGAGTCCACCTGTTTGGGAAGAAGAGGAAAGTTTTGCTGGGGACTTGTTCTGATTGTTTCGAAGCAATGTCAGCATTACGGCGAAACGTGCCGTAGGCGACGAGGTAAGAATTAATGGTTAAAATAAATGACAGGTGGACGCAAATACTTTTTCATAGTTGACCGTTATACTTTTCTCTGTTATTCACAATATATTTGTTTTAGCATTGTGCGTGTGTACACAGATTGTTTCATTTAAATAATTTAATGTAAATCAGGTATTTTTGATCAACTGTTCAGAAGATCAACTAGTGCGCATCTCTGTTGATTCTCGTCGCTGCGTAGCTTACGTTCATTCCAGGCAATTGCAATTGTCATGACTGGAAATGTAACAATGCTTAAGCATGTTTAATGTAATGCAGATGGGCATGTTATCCATGCTGTTTGAATTTATATAGAATATAACGTTTCAATATCAGACACCTTTTGTCGTGTCAACCTACAAAACATAGTAGCTTACTAAATTGTTGGCTACATTTCCCATTTACATCTTACACTTTCAGTTTTATTCAATGGAATACAAAGTATCTTATTCGCATAGGCCACGTTATTTGCCTATTATAAGTGAGTAATGTCCGTGATGTGAGCTCAATTTCCAACTTTGTCGCTTTATACAAATGTGTATCAGTGAATAAAAAATTCACTGCTCAGTGTTTTGTTAACCGAATATTATCACATTGTTTTCATCAGAAGATAAATGTGTGCAACTGTGTTCACGGTCTTCGGCAAACAGTAAATACTACTGCACAATTCTAAAATCACTCCGTCAGTGTCATAACATGTATAATATAGGGGAATATCTAGGCAATGGCGACTCTAATTGAATGTGTTTGCTTTAAAAAAACAAAACAATATTGCAGACATGCAGAGGCAGAAAATGTAGTTGGGTTACTTAAGTCATCTCCAACATTGTGAACTTTAATTTTAGCGCTTTGCATTGGTGTGGGTTGTGGCCTATACAATCATATCAATTGTGTTCCTTTGTTTTTTTTCACCTTTCCTTTCCTTCTACTGTGGATTGTGTTTCTGTATGCCAATGTAAAGTCTCCAAAACTATGAGAAAAAACCCTATATTGATTACATGGATTTGGATTGTGATTATACCAGTGAATGAATATTGCACACAATGTGCTTTTGCCCATAATTCTGAACCTTTGGATAGTTGCACTTTCAATTTTGATCATCATGATTTTGTGACAGCAAAGAATATGCAGTGATCTACTTGGATTTGTTTCTGTTTTGTTTGCTTGGACCCGAGAGATAAGTATGGTTGCATTACTCTTTTTGCAGGCAGTCATGTTCTTTTGATTAATGTATTTGCAATTTTGAGTGTATAATAGTTTTGATTAATGAATTTGTTTGAGAAGGCAACTACATTAAAAATAAAAAAATAAGCATTTACTGTTTTGCAAAAGGCCACGGAGTTCTGTGGCTTGTGGACTCGGTTCCGAAAAATATTTGTACACGTTTGATTAAAACTGTAAGACACTGCCTCGCTAGGAATAAAATCGACTCGTAAAAGTTTCTCAGCTGGTAATTACGACAGTTTGATATACCGCAAAGGAAATACAGTGATGACGCTTATTGACGTTATTGCAAATTGTGGGGAATAACCAATCACGATGAGGCATCGTCAGCTGTAAACTAATAGCGCGCTTCAAACAACCACAGTGAGTGTGACTGTACATCAAATGTTGCAATGGTAAAGCGTCTGGTATCATTTTCGGCTGACATACTGTATGTTGGCATGCATAACCCCCTTTTTATATACACATTCTGATGTTTTGAATAATGTGATATTGCACTGAATCATACAAAGCTTGTTAAAAGTGGAATTCTGTTAATATTACCGTTATATCAACCAACCCCTTCAGCAACCCCAAATCACTTTTGTCACAGTAGGTATCAAGTCACTTGTGATAATGTTACATAAAACGTTTGAAAACATTAGACACGACCACTTATAAGTATGTTCAATGATTTATATATATATATATATATATATATACACTAGAATATATATATAGGGCTGTGATTTTGAACGCTATAGAAATGCATTTATCAGTGGCGTGTATTCATGGATGCCAAGGCTTCCCCCCAAAATTGACCAAGAAAAAAATGCAATAGTAATACATATTTGTTTCTGTGTTTCATAATTTCCCTTCGTGTCACGAGGCTGAATGCATCTCACAGGAGAAAGCACTATGACATTGTTGCCGCCCATAGCATTGAAGGCAAGGGAAGCCAGCGAGCATCTGGCCTCCCTTGACGACAAAAAGTATACAAAATTTGTCAATCAGCGTTGAGCGAAACTGAGCGAGCTCAACTGTGAATGGTCCAGGCGCACCAAAGTGAATGTAATTGTGGAGGCCATGTCATCTGATCCATCACTCTACTTCTTGGTCAAATAGCCCTTACACAGCCTGGTGGTGTGTTGGGTCATTGTCCTGTTGAAAAAGAAATGATAGTCCCACCAGATGGGATGACGTATTGCTGCAGAATGCTGTGGTAACCATACTGGTTAAGTGTCCCTTGAATTCCAAATAAATCACTAACAGTGTCACCAGTAAAGCACCCTCACACCATCACACCTCCATGCTTCACGGTGGGAACCACACATGCAGAGATCATCCATTCACCTACTCTGCGTCTCACAAAGACACAGCAGATGGATCCAAAAATCTCAAATTTAGACTCATTAGACCGGTCTAATGTCCATTGCTCGTGTTTCTTGGCCCAAGTAAATCTCTTCTTATTGGTTTCCTTTTGCAGTTGTTTTTTTCTCAGCAATTCAACCATGAAGGCCTGATTCAGAGTCTCGTCTGAACAGTTGATGTTGAGATGTGTCTGTTACTTGAACTCTGTGAAGGATTTATTTGGGCTGCAATCTGAGGTGCAGTTAACTCTAACTTATCATCTGCAGCAGAGGTAACTGCGTCTTCCTTTCCTAAGGCGGTCCTCATGAGAGCCTGTTTCATCATAGAGCTTGATGGTTTTTGGGACTGCACTTGAAGAAACTGCCAAAGTTATAGACATTTTCTGAATTGACTGACCTTCATGTGTTAAAGTAATGATGGACTGTCGTTTCTCTTTGCTTATTTGAGCTGTTCTTGCCCTAATATGGACTTGGTCTTTTACCAAATAGGGCTATCTTCTGTATACCACCCCTTGTCACAACACAACTGATTAGCTCAAACACATTTAGAAGGAAAGAAATTCCACAAATGAACTTGTAACAAGGCACACCTGTTAATTGAAATGCATTCCAGGTGACTACCTCATGAAGCTGGTTGAGAGAATGCTAAGAGAGTGTGCAAAGCTGTCAAGGCAAAGGGTGGCTACTTTGAATAATCTCAAATATTTAACACCTTTTTGGTTACTACATGATTCCAAATGTGTTATTTCATATTTTTAATGCCTTCAATAGTGAAAATAAAGAAAAACCCTTGAATGAGTAGGTGTGTCCAAACTTCGACTGGTACTGTATATACACTGATCAAAAATATAAATGTTGGTCCCATGTTTCATGAGCTGAAATAAAAGATCCCAAAAATGTTTAATACGCACAAAAAAAACGTATTTCTCTCAAATTGTGCGCAAATTTGTTTACATCCCTGTTAGTGAGGATGTTATCCTTTGTCAAGGAGTATTTCTGTCTAATAAAATAATTTTGTGGGGGGACAAAAATTCTGATTGGCTGGGCCTGGCTCTACAGTGGGGGGACCTGACTCCCAAGTGGGTGGGCCCATTCCCTCCCAGTCCCACCCATGGCTGTGCCCCTACCCAGTTATGTGAAATCCCTAGATTCGGGCCTAATTTATTTATTTAAAATGACGGATTTCCTTATGAACTGTAATTCAGCAAAATCTTTGAAATTGTTGCATTTTGCATTTATATCTTTGTTCAGTATATATAAAAAACATTTTCCTTGAAGTATAATTTTGATCGATTACTAATGTCACTGAAGGGTTGGTCCTGGTCGGTTCCTGATTGGGAGACCTGATGCTGGAAATGGTGTTGTAGGGCCAGTAGGAGGCACTCTTTCCTCTGGTCCCCAAAAAAACATCCCAATACCCCAGGGCAGTGATTGGGGACATTGCCCTGTGCAGGGTGCCGTCTTTTGAATGGGACATTAAATGGTTGTCCTGACACAGAGTTGGGGTGTTAAACCCAGTGTCCTGGCTAAATTCCCAATCTGGCCAGCTTCCAACTGGATTCCCCCGGTCAGTCTGTCATGGAAAGTGCAGGTGTTCTTAATGTTTTGTATATGTGACACTCTTTATTCAGGCAGCTTTTTTTATGACTAACTAGGCTAGTACTGATAGAGAGAGAACCAGGTGGGGCCTATACTGTATATAGGTGAGGCAATAGTCGACAACGGGGGTGTATATGGTAGCATGTAGGCCTACAGGACACTGTATGTGTATTACCATGAGGCAGTATGCCCATGGATGATACGGGGGTAAAATATACCATAAGAATATATGTATACCGTGTATAGAACAATGCGGTGCCTCCACCTAATAACCACAAACACTTCATAGGTTATTACTAGCTTATTAAGAACCTATAATACATACTGTAATGACCTCCCAGGGTCATTACAATACTATGATACACCGACACAATGGAATACAATTACCTTTTTCCTCCACGTTTGTGGAATTCATTCAAACAAAAGATAATGGTAAAAAATAGATTAAAATGAAAAGGTACATTTAAGGACATAGCAATTATCACAAAGGACACAAGAGGACAACATAATAATCTTGGACCTAATTAAACCCTGAGATTAATTGTTAACAGGAAAAATATTACAACTTAAAAATGTGCAAATAATTTGCAATACCGTTGATTATTTATTTGTCTTATTCAATTGTACAGTCGTGGCTAAACGTTTTGAGAATGACACATTAATTTCCACAAAGTTTGCTGCTTCAGTGTCTTTATATTTGGTCAGATGTTACTATGGAATACTGAAATAAAATTACAAGCATTTCATAAGTGTCAAAGGCTTTTATTGACAATTACATAAAGTTGATGCAAAGAGTCAATATTTGAAGTGTTGACCCTTCTTTTTCAAGACCTCTGCAATCCGCCCTGGCATGCTGTCAATTAACTTCTGGGCCACATCCTGACTGATGGAAGCCCATTCTTGCATAATCAATGCTTGGAGTTTGTCAGAATTTGTGGGGTTTTGTTTGTCCACCCGCATCTTGAGGATTGACCACAAGTTCTCAATGGGGTTAAGGTCTGGGGAGTTTCCTGGCCATGGACCCAAAATATCGATGTTTTTTTCCCCGAGCCACTAAGGTATCACTTTTGCCTTATGGCAAGGTGCTCCATCATGCAGGAAAAGGCATTGTTCGTCACCAAACTGTTCCTGGATGGTTGGGAGAAGTTGCTCTCGGAGGATGTGTTGGGACCATTCTTTATTCATGGCTGTGTTTTCAGGCAAAATTGTGAGTGAGCCCACTCCCTTGGCTGAGAAGCAACCCCACATATGAATGGTTTCAGGATGCTTTACTGTTGGCAAGACACAGGACTGATGGTAGCGCTCACCTTGTCTTCTCCGGACAAGCTTTTTTCCGGATGCCCCAAACAATTGGAAAGGGGATTCATCAGAGAAAATGACTTGACCCCAGTCCTCAGCAGTCCAATCTCTGTACCTTTTGCAGAATATCAGTCTGTCCCTGATGTTTTTCCTGGAGAGAAGTGGTTTCTTTGCTGCCCTTCTTGACACCAGGCCATCCTCCAAAAGTCTTCGCCTCACTGTGCGTGCAGATGCACTCACACCTGCCTGCTGCCATTCCTGAGCAAGCTCTGTAATGGTGGTGCCCCGATCCCGCAGTTGAATCAACTTTAGGAGACGGTCCTGGCGCTTGCTGGACTTTCTTGGGCGCCCTGAAGCCTTCTTCACAATAATTGATCTGCTCTCCTTGAAGTTCTTGATGATCCGATAAATGGTTGATTTAGGTGCAATCTTACTGGCAGCAATATCCTTGCCTGTGAAGCCCTTTTTGTGCAAAGCAATGATGACGGCACGTGTTTCCTTGCAGGTAACCATGGTTGACAGAGGAAGAATAATGATTCCAAGCACCACCCTCCTTTTGAAGGTTCCAGTCTGTTATTCAAACTCAATCAGCATGACAGAGTGATCTCCAGCCTTGTCCTCGTCAACACTCACAGCTGTGTTAACGAGAGATTCACTGACACAATGTCCTTTTGTGGCAGGGCTGAAATGCAGTGGAAATGTTTTTGGGGGATTCAGTTCATTTGCATGGCAAAGAGGGACATTGCAATTCATCTGATCACTCTTCATATCATTCTGGAGTAGGTGCAAATTGCCATCATACAAACTGAGGCAGCAGACTTTGTGAACATTTATATTTGTGTCATTCTCAACTTTTGGCCACGACTGTACAACCGTATATAAAATATGGATCAAACCTTGTAGACAGGTGCATAACTGCGGGAAGTAGTTTGGGGGTTGGTGTGCTGCAACTTTCTTTGTTGCCGGGGCGAGGGGGGGTAATGTTTTGTCCACAGGAATTTTGTTTTGCCAGTGCTGCAGTCTGTCCACTAATACAGTACTATTAAAAACTCCCAGTGAACATTTAAAATAAAAAATTGTTATTCATTTTCTTAATATTGTGATCTTTCAGGGGGTGCTTTCCCAACCTAGAACCCTGGAAAGCTGAAGCTAGTTTGAAACTGGTACAATAACGTTATACACTACAAGACCAAAATGATGTGGGCACCTGCTCGTCGAACATCTCATTCCAAAATCAGGGGCAATAATATGGAGTTGGTTCCCCCTTTGCTGCCAAAACAGCCTTCACTCTTCTGGGAAGGCTTTCCACTAGATGATGGAACATTGCTCCGGGGACTTGTGTCCATTCAGCCAGAAGAGCATTAGTGAGATCGGGCACTAATATTGGGCGATTAGGCCTTGCTTGCAGTCTGCGTTCCATATAATCTCAAAGGTGTTTGATGGGGTTGAGGTCAGGGCTCTGTGCAGGCTAGTCAAGTTCTACCATACCGATCTCGACAAACCATTGCTGTATAGACTTGCTTTGTGCCCGGAAAGGGCAGTTGCCACAAAGTTGGAAGAACAGAATCATCTAGAATGTCATTGTATGCAGTAGCATTATGATTTCCCTTCACTTGAAGTAAGAGGCCTATCCCGAACTATGAAAAACAGCCCCAGACCATTATTCCTCCTCCACCAAACCTTACAGTTGGCACTATGCATTGTGGCACGTAGCATTCTCCTGGTATCCGCCAAACCCAGATTCTTCCGTCAGACTGCCAGATGGTGAAGCGTGATTAATCACTCCAGAGAATGCGTTTCCACTGCTCCTGAGTCCAATGGTAGAGAGCTTTACACTACTCCAGCCAACGCTTGGCATTGCTTATGGTGATCTTAGGCTTATGTGCGGCTTCTTGGACTTTGAAACCCCTTTCATGAAGCTCCAGACGAACAGTTAGTGTGCTAACGTTGCTTCCAGAGGCAGTTGGGAACTCAGTAGTGAGTGTTGCAACCGAGAACAGATGATTGTTACACACTTCAGCACTCGGCGTTCCTGTTCTGTGAACTTGTGTGGCCTACCACTTTGCCGCTGAGTTATTGTTGCTCCTACATGTTTCCACTTCACAATAACAACACTTACAATTGACCGGGGCAGCTCTAGCAGGGCAGAACATTGACGAACTGACTTGTTGGGAAGGTGGTATCCTATGACGATACCACTTTGAAAGTTACTGAGCTCTTCAGTATGGGCCATTCTACTGCCAATGTTGATAGCATGGCTGTGTGCTCAATTTTATACACCTGTCAGCAACGGGTGTGGCTGAAATAGCTTAAGCCATTCATTTGAAGGGGTGCCAACATACATTTGTATAGAAAGTGTTTATACCTAAGAGCCAGCCGATACTAAAGTTTTACAAACAATAAAAACCTTAGGGCTCTCCCAAAAATAATATTAAAAAAGTTTGGTACTTGTCCTTGGACACGGCGGGGTTAAACACTAACATTGCCGTCTATCCAGTGAAGAGAGGAGAACCGGACAGAGGGAGCGTAGTGGAAGAAACAACTGGAGAACTCCATCGGTGCCAAGAGGTAACTTGAAGAAGAACTGTAGGCAGCAGGTGATGATGTAGTGGTAGGATGCTCCTGGTAGGCTAGGTAGCTTATCTAGCTGTACCGACGAGCTTGGCTAGCCAGCAGTTTGTTTGTCTGTCCCTCGAGGATGATGACGACTCGGTGAACCACAAAATGAAAAGAGAATAGCGAGTGAAAAGGACCTGGCTAAACTCATACTGTCCCTGACTATTCAACGAAAAGCTAATCGAACAATACACTTTGGTGTCTCACTCTCAATAGCGAACGCTGTCATTGTTCCTCAAGATCACGCAGTCCAATCTGCGCGTACCCGGCCAATATACACTGCTCAAAAAAATTAAGGGAACACTAAAATAACACATTCTAGATCTGAATGAATGAAATATTCTTATTAATGACTTTTTTCTTTACATAGTTGAATGTGCTGACAACAAAATCACACAAAAATTATCAATGGAAATCAAATTTATCAACCCATGGAGGTCTGGATTTGGAGTCACGCATTAAAGTGGAAAACCACACTACAGGCCGATCCAACTTTGATGTAATGTCCTTAAAACAAGTCAAAATGAGGCTCAGTCGTGTGTGTGGCCTCCACGTGCCTGTATTTTATTTATATATTTTTTTACCTTTATTTAACTAGGCAAGTCAGTTAAGAACAAATTCTTATTTTCAATGATTGCCTAGGAACAGTGGTTCAGAATGACAGATTTGTACCTTGTCAGCTCAGGGGTTTGAACTTGCAACCTTCCGGTTACTAGTCCAACGCTCTAACCGCTAGGCTACCCTACCGCCCCTACAACAGCAGAGTAGCCTAGTATATGACCTCCCTACAACGCCTGGGCATGCTCCTGATGAGGTGGCGGATGGTCTCCTGAGGGATCTCCTCCCAGACCTGGACTAAAGCATCCGCCAACTCCTGGACAGTCTGTTGGTGGATGGAGCGAGACATGATGTCCCAGATGTGCTCAATTGGATTCAGGTCTGGGGAACGGGCGGGCCAGTCCATAGCATCAATGCCTTCCTCTTGCAGGAACTGCTGACACACTCCAGCCACATGAGGTCTAGCATTGTCTTGCATTAGGACGAACCCAGGGCCATCCGCACCAGGATATGGTCTCACAAGGGGTCTGAGGATCTCATCTCGGTACCTAATGGCAGTCAGGCTACCTCTGGCGAGCACATGGAGGGCTGTGTGGCCCCCCAAAGAAATGCAACCCCACACCATGACTGAACCACCGCCAAACCGGTCATGCTGGAGGATGTTGCAGGCAGCAGAACGTTCTCCACGGCGTCTCCAGACTCTGTCATGTCTGTCACATGTGCTCAGTGTGAACCTGCTTTCATCTGTGAAGAGCATAGGGCGCCAGTGGCGAATTTGCCAATCTTGGTGTTCTCTGGCAAATGCCAAACGTCCTGCACGGTGTTGGGCTGTAAGCACAACCCCCACCTATGGACGTTGGGCCCTCATACCACCCTCATGGAGTCTGTTTCTGACCGTTTGAGCAGATACATGCACATTTGTGGCCTGCTGGAGGTCATTTTGCAGGGCTCTGGCAGTGCTCCTCCTGCTCCTCCTTGCACAAAGGCAGAGGTAGCGGTCCTGCTGCTGGGTTGTTGCCCTCCTACGGCCTCCTCCACGTCTCCTGATGTACTTGGCCTGTCTCCTGGTAGTGCCTCCATGTTCTGGACACTACGCTGACAGACACAGCAAACCTTCTTGCCACAGCTCGCATTGATGTGTCATCCTGGATGAGCTGCACTACCTGAGCCACTTGTATGGGTTGTAGACTCCGTCTCATGCTACCACTCGAGTGAAAGCACCGCCAGCATTCAAAAGTGACCAAAACATCAGCCAGGAAGCATAGGAACTGAGAAGTGGTCTGTGGTCACCACCTGCAGAACCACTCCTTTATCGGGGGTGTCTTGCTAATTGCCTATAATTTCCACCTGTTGTCTATTCCATTTGCACAACAGCATGTGAAATTTATTGTCAATCAGTGTTGCTTCCTAAGTGGACAGTTTGATTTCACAGAAGTGTGATTGACTTGGAGTTACATTGTGTTGTTTAAGTGTTCCCTTTATTTTTTTGAGCAGTGTACTTGGTGCCACTCCGAACGTGGACGCGGTCATTTCCAGAAAGCGGCCATGAGTATTGCCACACATAATAAATTAAATCCAGTTTTTACAGGGGGTTACAAATAAAAAAGCTTATAGATCTAACTTCATTAGATTTTATATATAACTTTTTCTAAATGACAAAATATTAGATTACATTTAACTCAAAATTGGTTTGTTGACTTAAAAATGTTGAGATGAGACAGATTACATTTTTAGTTGAGAACGAGTAGTGGCAGCCAGGTAAAGTGTGACAGAATGTGGTTTCTGTGAGAATTACAGGCAGGAGGCGTTTTACCCCAAGACACCCAAGGCCAGCAGTTCCCAAGCTAGAGTTCACCGCAGGAGGAATTTCCAAAATCCTGAAGAATTAAAAAAATATATATTTGTAACTCACGTCATTACTTTGTAACTCGCATCAGTACTGTTAGAATGTTTTTCATTTGACTGCCATAGCTCCAAATAAAAAAGTGAACATAGGCTGTTAATTACGTATTTTTCTCACATGGTTGTGGTCATGGGCAAAAAAAATTGGGAACAGTCCCCTAGGTCTTAGATGCTGTCAATTGCATGCCCAATTTAGGGATCTTTTTTAACAATGTGATATTGCACTCCAAAGGGATAACTTGAAATAACATGATGTAGGTTAAACAAATAATCAAAATAAAATTGTGATTATTTATTAGGCTAGTGGTTATAAGTATTTAGGCATATCATGTGAATTAGGCCTCATGTAAAATCATTGTCAAAAGCACAAAAGATACTGTTGCATGTATGGGTCTAGGTTAGGGTTGCAAAGCTACCGGTAATTTACCAAAGTTACTGGAATCTTCAGTAATTTTTTGTAATTAACAGAAAATCTTTGGCAATCTATCATAAGTTTGGTCATTTATATGATGTATTCCTATATAGTATTCATTTATTATATCTGTGCCCATATCTTCAATGAGTTTCTAGTAGATAGACTATATGGTTCAAGAGAAAATGGCCTAATTAATCAAATTAAAAAAGCATCTAGTCAACAATGGCATTATTTTCACTCTGAAACTGCCACCAGTTTGACGCAAAAACATTGACAGCAAATGCATATTGACATAGTTTAAATAAATAAAAGTTTGTTATAAAAAAAGACTAAGAATATTTCATGCTGAAACCCACATATTAAACACAAATGGTATTCACTAAGTTGATGGTATATATTTAGGATGACGTTTACCTGCTTTGTCATTCTATGTTTTTTGTAATCAACGTATTCAGTGATTTCATATATTTTGAATGGGAAGAGACTGTCACTGGCAAACAGGGTTACAGACCCAACAACATTATATAGCATCCCCTGCTTGTGGAGAAAAGCACATGAGCTAATTATAATACTTGACGGTTGAAAACAATATCCTCAGCTAAACCCCATGCAATATACCACTAAAGCTCAATGAAACGTGACCCTCCCCCTTCGCAGGTATGAGCACAGATTGGGGTCTGTCTACCTGTGCCCGAGCACCTGCCCCTTTGCCCTCCCACTCGCCAAGTGCCCTTTTGGGTGGTGGTATAATTTGTTATTTTTTTGTATACAGTTGTCGTTATTGTTCTGAAGCCACTGCCCCAGACTCGTTGTGACATCGTGAAGTTTGTGTGTTTCTGTAACGGCAGATTTCCTCTTCCTCTGAAGAGGAGTAAGGATCGGACCAAGATGCCTCGCCCTAAAAACGAACTGAACACTAAAATACAAAACAATAAACGATGTGATGAAAACCAAAACCAAAACAGAACCGTGTGGCGACAAACACTCACACGGAAACAAACACCCACAAACCAACAGTGAAACCCAGGCTACCTTAGTATGATTCTCAATCAGAGACAACTAATGACACCTGCCTCTGATTGAGAACCATACTAGGCTGAACACAAAAACCAACATAGAAAAACAAACAGACTGCCCCCCAACTCACGCCCTGACCATAATAAATAAAGACAAAACAAAGGAAATAAAGGTCAGAACGTGACAGTACCCCCCTCCCCCAAAGGTGCGGACTCCGGGCAGGCGGGAGACTCCGGCAACGCCGGAGTTAAGGGTGATTCTGGCATCGCCGACGTGACAGGCGGCTCTGTCAGCTCCTGGCTGGCTGACGGTTCTTGCAGGTCCTGGCTGGCTGATGGCTCTGGCACGTCCTGGCTGGCTGACGGCTCTGGCAGGTCCTGGCTGGCTGACGGCTCTGGCAGGTCCTGGCTGGCTGACGGCTCTGGCAGGTCCTGGCTGGCTGACGACTCTGGCAGGTCCTGGCTGACTGATGGCTATGGCAGGTCCTGGCTGACTGGCGGCTCTGGCAGGTCCTGGCTGACTGACGGCTCTAGCTGGTCCTGGCTGACGGCTCTGGCTGGTCTTGGCTGACTGGCGGCTCTGGCGGGTCCTGGCTGACTGACGGCTCTGGCGGCTCCTGACTGACGGCTCTGGTGGCTCCTGGCTGACGGCTCCTGGCTGACTGACGGCTCAGGACAGACGGGAGACTCTAGCGGCTCAGGACAGACTGGCGGCTCTGACAGCTCAGGACAGACTGGCGGCTCTGACAGCTCAGGACAGACTGGCGGCTCTGACAGCTCAGGACAGACGGGAGACTCTAGCAGCTCAGGACTGACGGGAGACTCTAGCAGCTCAGGACTGACGGGAGACTCTAGCAGCTCAGGACTGACGGGAGACTCTAGCAGCTCAGGACAGACGGGAGACTCTAGCAGCTCAGGACAGGAGGAAGGCTCTGGCAGCTCTGGAAAGGCGGGAGCACCTGTAGGCAGAAGACGGAGAGACAGCCTGGTGCATGGGGCTGCCACCGGAGAGCTGGTGCATGGAGGTGGCACTGGATAGACCGGACCGTGCAGGCGCACTGGAGCTCTTGAGCACTGAGCCTGCCCAACCTTACCTGGTTGAATGCTCCCGGTAGCCAGGCCAGTGCAGCGAAGTGGAATAGCCCTCACTGGGCTGTGCTGGCGAACTGGGGACACCATGCGTAAGGCTGGTGCTATGTACGCCGGCCCGAGCAGACGCACTGGATGCGTAAAACCGGCTTCATACACACTGGGGAGACTGTGCGCTCCACCGTGCCTGCCCGGTCCCTCGACTATTCAGATAGATGTTGGTTCAGATAGATTCAAGCAACATGTTCAGTACTTTAATTTTAGTCTTCTTTAAGTCACAGACAGGGTGGTTAGATTCACAGACAGGGTGGTTAGCTTACCATTTGAAGTATTTTATTTTGTGGTCTAAAAAGGAAGGAAAATTCATCACAATGATCCACTTTTATAGACAATATACTAACACACAGACAGTGCATTGCTCAAACAAAGCGACCCTCGCAATATGAACTGGAATTACATGGGTCTATTACTGAAGTTTTTGTTGAACAAAAATATTTGAATGGGAAGAGATTGTCACTGGTAAACAGGGTTATAGACCCAACACCATTATATAGTATCCCCTCCTTGTGGAGAAAAGCACATGAGATAATTATAATACACAATGTAAGCAAAACAATTACATGCATCATTCTAGCATTGCCTAAAATGATGTATAAGCTGCTAATGAGAGAGACCTACAGTACCAGTCAACTTGGACAACTACTCAAGGGTTCAACTATTCAAGGGTTTTTCTTTATTTTTTACTATTTTCTACATTGTAGAATAATAATGAAGACATCAAACTATGAAATAACACATATATAATCATCTAGTAACCCGTTTTTTTTTTCAACAAATCAAAAGATATTTAATATTTTAGAATATTCAAAGTAGCCACCCTTTGCCTTGATGACAGCTTTGCACACTCTTCTCTCAACCAGCTTCACAAGGAATGCTTTTCCAGCAGTCTTGAAGGAGTTCCCACATATGCTGAGTGCTTATTGGCTGCTTTTTCTTCACTCTGCGGTCCAACTCATCCCAAACCATCTCAATTCGGTTAAGGTTGGGTGATTGTGGAGGCCAGGTCATCTGATACAGCACTCCATCACTCTCCTTCTTGGTCAAATAGCCCTTACACAGCCTGGAGGTGTGTTGGGTCATTGTCCTGTTGAGAAACAAATGATACTCCGACTAGCACAAACCAGATGGGATGGCATATCGCTGCAGAATGCTGTGGTAGCCATGCTGGTTAAGTGTGCGTTGAACTCTAAATAGATCACTTACAGTGTCACTAGCAAAGCACCCCCACACCATCACACCTCCTCCTCCATGCTTCACGGTGGGAACTACACATGTAGTTCACCTACTCTGCGTCTCACAAAGACACAGCAGTTGAAACCAAAAATCTCAAATTTGGACTCATCAGACGTAAGGACAGATTTCCACCGGTCTAATGTCCATTGCTTGTGTTCTCGGCCCAAGCAAGTCTCTTCTTCTTATGGTGTCCTTTAGTAATAGTTTCTTTGCAGCAATTTGACCATGAAGGCCTGATTCACGCAGTCTCCTCTGAATAGTGTTGAGATGTGTCTGTTACTTGAACTCTGTGAAGCATTTATTTGGGCTGAAATCTGAGGTGCAGTTAACTCTAATGAACTTATCCTCTGCAGCAGAGGTAACTTTGGGTCTTCCTTTCCTGTAGCAGGTCTCATGAGAGCCCGTTTCATCATAGCACTTGAAGGTTTTGCGACTGCACTTGAAGAAACGTTCAAGGTTCTTGAAATCTTCTGCATTGACTGACCTTCATGTCTTAAAATAATCATGGACTGTCATATCTCTTTGCTTATTTTCGCTGTTCTTGCGTAAATATGGACTTGGGCTATTATACCATCCCAACATTGTCACAACCCAACTGATTGGCTCAAACACATTTAGAAGGAAATAAATTCCACAAATTAACTTTTAACAAGTCACACCGGTTAATTGAAATGCATTCCAGGTGACTACCTCATGAAGCTGGTTGAGAGAATGCCAAGAGTGTGCAAAGCTGTCATCAGGCAAAGGGTGGCTACTTTGAAGAATCTCAAATATTTAACACTTTTTTGGTTACTACATGATTCCAAATGTGTTATTTCATAGTTTTAATGTCTTCAATATTATTCTACAATGTAGAAAATAGTACAAATAAAAAAAACCTGAGTAGTTGTGTCCAAATTTTGACTGGTACTGTATTTAAGTAATTTTAAAACTATGGCATAAGAAGGGAAGGATGAGCGTATAAGAAGCAAGCCGTGATTTCGATTCAGACCTGAGCGAGCTGACGGACGTAGCCTATATGCCTATTTGTTCAGCACTTTAGAAATGGACAATGACAGAATTCAGAACATGGGACGTTCTTACAGTATTCTCCCTGTACACCAAGTTAGTAGGCTAAATAACAGGGGTACATAAACAGACAATGAAAGCTCTTACAATATTTCTCTAAAACAGGCTATAGGCAACATGTGCACCACCAGGTCAGAACACTAGGCTAAGTTCTGAGGCAGAGAGGGACCATAGGCTAATAACAGCTTACTACACAACCTAAACTTAGTATAACTTTCTTAGCTACAGTATACACATCTCCCTGGCATATTATATCACTTATACAGCAACATACAAGACATATTTTTAGACATACCGTTGTTGTGCTGACTTGAACAGGAAGGTGGCACGGCGATCCTTCTTGTTGGCGAACTTCTCAATTATTTTGTCATGAAAGTCTGGCATTCTCTGAATGACGTCATGCTGGATTGACAGCATGGCCAATGCATTCAACCTTTTCTGGCCCATGGTGATGCTTGTGAAGGTTTTTATCCTTACGGCTGGAAAATGTCTCTCTGACTCGTCAGTTGTCATCGGAGTGGTGATGATTATTTTGAGACAAGGCCTCCTACAGGTTGTCTCAGACAAGGCCTCCTGCAGGTTGTTCTTGTAGAGTGATTTCAATAAAGAAAGTTCCATCTTCGCAATGTGCAGCTCAAGATGCGGGTAGAAAGTGGATATCTCCGGTTTCATCTTCTCCTTGTTGCCCACTAGCCATAACTTGGTAGCACACTGAAATTCTGCGGTCAGAAAATGAGCTGTCCACCAACTTTGCCGCAATTAAGTGGTTAATTTCAGAAAAACTTTCTTACACATGAACGGACTGGCTCTACCCAGAATAGAAAGAGGAGTGGGAGGCCCCGGTGCACAACTGAGCAAGATGACAAGTACATTAGTGTGTCTAGTTTGAGAAACAGACGCCTCACAAGTCTTCAACTGGCAGCTTCATTAAATAGTACCTGCAAAACACCAGTCTCAACGTCAGCAGTGAAGAGGCGACTCCGGGATGCTGGCCTTCTAGCCAGTGTCTGTGTTCTTTTGCCCATCTTAATATTGAATTTTTCTTGGCCAGTCTGAGATATGTCTTTTTCTTTGCAACTCTGCATAGAAGGCCAGCATCCCGGAGTTGCCTCTTCACACTTTATTAGCCTCTTAAAATGATAAACTTGGATTGCCTAACACAATGTGCCATTGGAACACAGGATTGATGGTTGCTGATAATGGGCCTCTGTACTCCTATGTAGATATTCCATTAAAAGTTTGCCGTTTACAACTACAATAGTAATTACAACATTAACAATGTCTACACTGTATTTCGGATCAATTTGATGTTATTTTAATGGACAAAAAATTAGCTTTCTTTCAAAAACAAGGACATTTCTAAGTGACCCCAAACTTTTGAATGATTGTATATATAGAAATTTCAACAACAAAAAAACAGTTGATTTTTCTCCAATACATAATTTTAATAGTTAGGCAGGCTATTGACGAGAGAAAAATGAATATAAAATATTTAAAAATAATTCCCTCCGTAGTTAACCACCATGTAAAATATCTACACATGCGACGAGTCAGCCAGCCATATATCAGGAGTTGGAAGATTATGAATATTAAGCTATATTATGAAGTTATTATTAAAGAGCAGTGAAGATAAATAAATGATGGAGCTGGCTTTACATCAGTCATCAACATGAATTATCAGCTGATAGGCTACCCTCTTTTCCCATTATCAATCATGTATTATAAAAGGCACTGTAACTAGCTTACTTAGAATTTTCGCTACAGAGGCAATTTATATGTTATACATTTTGAGATATTAATTACGAGATATTAATTTTGAGCACCTGCCCCCTGATTTTGAGCACCTGCCCCCTGATTTTGAGCACCTGCCCCCTGATTTTGAGCACCTGCCCACTGAAATGTCTGTGCACATCCCTGCCCCTTCGCATGTGTCGTCAGAAGTAAACCAATGCTTCAGTATTGTAGCACGTTCCACTTGGGTAAAGTGGAGGAAGATGCCATACGGTTCTCTAACACACATACCGATCAGTCATTAGATGAGCCATATAGGCTATCGGACACACTGTCTAACAGACTGTTTCATCAGGCACAGGTGGATTGATGATTGATGGATGATTGATGGATTCCCTTGATGATTGATGTACTCCCTATCTATATGAGATCTTCTTCCACTTTCACTGTCTCCCTATGTTCGCTTATAATGAGGGTGGAGAAATCGCAGCATATCCAATAACAAAAAAGGCATTCATAGCTTTGTTTCTATGAACAGTTAGTATTACCATGGTTTAGAATATTGATTATGATGGAAAAGTATTGAAGCTTGGCTTTACTGGCTACAAATGTCAATTGGGCATGCTTCAAGGCTGTCCTACATAGCAGGACAAAGTGGTGTGTTTCCTATTGGGAAGTTAGCGGCGGTAGTGGGACAGAGTAACGCGGTCATGGGGGGTACTCTCTCTGGTACTGGGAATGAAGTGCTTATTGTTGGGTATTATTAGCCTGGTCCCAAACAGAAACTGTGTGTGTGTGTGTTAGGGTGCCTGTTTTGTTTTCATTCAGTGTCTATAGCTTTGTCTGTGAGGGCCTACTGGCTGCCTCTGCGCTTTTGTTCAACACTTTGTTGTTCTGACTAAATTGTTGCCCTGAATTCAAAGAGCGGCTTGGAATGGCTTCAAAAGGCACTGCTATGTATTAATCTATGATATAATCTGACTTGTTTAATCTGACTTGTCTTGTTTAAAATATTTAATTCCCTCATTTGTAACTAGTAACTCATAAATTAAATTGTAAACTGTTACCTATTTTCCACACACAACATGATTATGGGTTGAATCCGTATTAATTAACTCTGGCAATCTGGATTAATTGTTTTTACAGTGTAAGGACATCACTTTGTGCTTAAACCAGTTTTGTGTCATAACGGTCTCTTCTACCATGTCGAAGGCTTTATTTAACTTTAATGTATAACAATTGGTTATGTCATATTCCGTCAAATTTCTAAAAATAGTTTTAGTCTTTTAGACTCAGTGATTTGAAGAAGATGTTTCTGTGGGATTTCTACGAAGTATGGAGTGAAAACACTAAAGTCCTGTTTTTGGCACTAGCAGGCTACAATGTCACTCTCCCAGTCCCGGCCAGTGTGTGTACGTACGTATAGTAAGGGAGGCACAGGCCCTGGCTTTCATGCTGTATGTGTCTGTTTTTCGCTGCCTCATTGTTTCTTGCTCGGCCCTGAGTATTGCATAACCAGTGTTTCTCTCTAGGTCCGTGCTGCTCCTAAGGTGACAGGACCGCAGGATGATTGCTGGGCTGGGCAGGGTGTCAGGGCAGTAATAGAAACCTCAGGAGCGGAGTCGCTGTCTGCTGGCTGTCTGCTGGCTGTCACTGGTTCGTCTAGCGTCCTCTTTCTGTCCACCTCTCCTCTTTTGGTGTGTACCCATGGAGCCTCTCTTTCTTTCTCTCTCTTTTTTATTATTTTTTTTCTCTCTCATAATTTTTTCTATCTTTCTTTCTTTTTGTCTTTCTCTCTTTCTTTGGTATTACTTATATGGATAGTTCCAAGTAGATGGTTTGTAGATGTTCAGCGAATGTTAAATAACTGTCAATAACATTTCAAATAACTATCCACTAATCCTAACCTTAACCCTTATCCTAACCCCAAACTCAACCCGCACTCTAATCCTAACCCTAACCCTTACCTTAACCCTTAACCTAACCCTTATTCTAAACCTAACCCTTACCTTAACCCTTAACCTAACCCTTATTCTAAACCTAACCCTTACCGCAACCTTGGCAAGGAGATGTATATTAACTGATTTTTTGACCGTCTGTAGATCGTCTATAGGGACTATCCAAGTAAAGTGACCTTTATTTCTTTCTTTCTGTGTCTGTCTCTGTGTCTCTCTCTCCTGTTACGTATTCCCAAGGCACATGCAGGGGAAACGTTAGTGGGTGGAGGGCAACATTTTGATACAAAGAGGAGATATCCAGAGAGTGTGTGTGAGAATTTCTAAAGAACGATGAAACGGGTACCAAAGAGAAACTAGAGAGGTGAGGACAGAAGAGGGCGATATGCTCAATTCCAAATTGACTCCCCTCTTCAGCCCTCTTCAGCACTTCGATCTAACATTGGGCCCTTTGAAAGGTGGGAATGTTGACCAATGGGGTAATATTATTTAGAGTCAGACAGTAGAAAAGGAGTCTGACTTGGTCTGACTAAGGGAGATTTTGGAGCGACAACAACATTTTATCCTGAATCATCAGAGACGGATGAGGAAAACAGACTGTTAACAGTCTTTTCAATCCACTTAACTCTACAGTGCCTTCGGAAAGTATTCATACCCCTTGACTTATTCCACATTTTGTTGTGTTACAGCCGGAATTCAAAATATATTTGTTTTTATCAACCATCTACACATAATACCCCACAAAGACAAGTGAAAACATGTTTTTTGCAAATGTATTAAAAATTATATTTAAATTGAACCTTTATTTAACTAGGCAAGTCAGTTAAGAACAAATTCTTATTTACAATGATGGCCTTGGAACAGTGGGTTAACTGCCTTGTTCAGGAGTAGAATGACAGACTTTGGCCTTGCCAGCTCGGGGATTCAATCCACCAACCTTTCGGTTACTGGCCCAATGCTCTAACCACTAGGCTACCTGCCGCCCCAGAAATACAGAAATATCTAATAACATAAGTATTCACACCCCTGATTTAATACTTTGTAGAAGCCCTTTTGGCAGCGATTACAGCTGTGACTCTTTCAAGTCCCTAAGAGCTTTCCACACCTAGATTGTGCAACATTTGGCCATTATTCTTTAAAACATTCTTCAAGCTCTGTCACATTGGTTGTTGATCATTGCTAGACAACCATTTTCAGTTCTTGCCATAGATTTTCAAGTAGATTTAAGGTAAAACTGTAAGTCGGCCACTCAGGAACATTCACTATCTTCTTGGTAAACAATTACAGGATAGATTTGGCCTTGTATTTTAGGTTATTGTCCTGCTGAAAGGTGGATTAATCTCCCAGTGTCTGGTGGAAAGCAGACTGAACCAGGTTTTCCTTTAGGATTTTGCCTGTGCTTAGTTCCATTCTGTTTCTTTTTCACCTGGAAAAACTCCCCACTCCCCAGATTACAAGCATACAGTACCCATAACATGATGCAGCCACCACTATGCTTGAAATAAGGAGAGGTGTACTCAGTAATGTGTTGTATTGGATTTGCCCCAAACACAACACTTTGTATTCAGGACAAAAAGTTAATTGCTTTGCCACATTCTTTTGCAGTATTACTTTAGTACCTTGTTGCAAACATGATGCATTCTTTGGAATATTTGTATTCTTTACAAGGCTTCCTTCTTTTCCCTGTTGTTGATTCATCCTCAATTTTCTCCTATCACAAACCCAGAGCGGTTTCCTTCCTCTCCAGGCAACTGAGTTCGGAAGGACGCTTGTGTCTTTGTAGTGACTGGGTGGATTGATACACCATCCAAAGTGTAATTAATAACTTCACCATGCTCAAAGGGATAGTCAATGTCTGCCTTTTCTTTTACACATCTACCAATAGGTGCCCTTCTTCGTGATGCATTGGAAAACCTCCCTGGTCTTGTGGTTAAATCTGTGTTTGAAATTCACTGCTCGACTGAGGGACCTTACAATTATCTGTATGTGTGGGATACATGTTAAACATTTATTGCAGTGTGAGTGAGTCCATGCAACTTATTATGTGACTGGTTAAGCACATTTTTACTCCTGAACTTATTTAGGTTTGCCATAATAAAGGGGTTGAATACGGGGCTGCAGGTAACCTGGTGGGTAGGAGTGTTGGACCAGTAACCCAAAGGTTGCTGTATCGAATCCCTGAGCTGACAAGGTAAAAATCTGTCGTTCTGCCCCTGAACAAGGCAGTTAACCCACTGTTCCCCGGGCACTGATGACGTGGATATCAAATTAGGCAACCCCGCGCACCTCTCTGATTCACATTTCAGTTGAATGTTTTCATTTGTACAACTGACTAGGTGTCCCTTATTGACTCAAGACATTTCAGCTTTTCATTTTTTATTCATTTGTAAAAAATTCTAAAAACATCATTCCAGTTTGACATTATGGGGTATTGTGTGTAGGCCAGTGACAAAAATCTAAATGTAATACATTTTAAATTCAGGTTGTAACACAAAGAAATGTCAAGGAATGTGAATATTTTCTGAAGGTGCCGTATGTCTGTCCGATACTGATTTGGTGGTGATACATTTACAGCACTGACTAACCCAGTTCACAGGTTCACAGGTTCACACTACACTCTCAGAAAAAGGGTACAGTTAGGTTACAGTATTGTTCCCTGGGGTACAAAAATTCCAAGGGGGGGCATGGATTTCAGTTTGCTATTTTTGGCCACCCGTGAGTGGAAGCGTTGTACCAGTTGAAGTGGTCTATGGTTATTGTAATTCAAATTTGAACATGTCTGATGACAGTTCTGAAGTCTTTATAAAGGCTTACATAAGAGCATGTGACAATAAAGAGCTGTAATTAATATTGATATAATTAATATAGAGACCTTTACCTACCGGTACGGACCTCTTGGCGTAATGGTTAAGGTGTTGGCGTTGACAGTCGTGAGACCCAGTTGGGCCTACTCCCCGAAGTGGCGCAGCGGGGTTGCGGCGTCACTACAGCCTGGGGTTTGATCCCAAACGGCCATAACCGGGAGTCCCATATGACTGCGTACAATTGGCCCAGCATCGGCCGGGTTAGGGGAGGGTTTGGCCGGGGGGGCTTTACTTGGCTCATCGCGCTCTAGCGACTCCTTGTGGCGGGCCGGGCGCCTGTGGGCTGACTTCGGTCGTCAGTTGAATAGTATAGCTGGCTTCTGGGTTAAGCAAGCGGGTGTTAAGAAGTGCGGCTTGGTAGGTCATGTTACGGAGGATGCATGATTTGACCTTCGCCTCTCCCGTGCCCGTTGGGGAGTTGCAGCGATGAGACAAGATCGTAGTCACGAAAATGGTGAGATAAAGTGGGTAAAAAAAAGAAGTGGGATGGAAGAGAGGCGTTTACATGTGAGTTACTTGATCTAGAGTGGAGGTACATTTTTGCCACTTACAAGGAACACATGCTTTGTCAATGTAGTGGTACCCTAAAAAGGCAAAAAAAAAGGCAAACACTTTTGTATCTGTGTCGACAATACGGTACACTATTGGCACTTTTAAGGTATAAACTGCAAGGGTACAACTATGTACCTACAACTAATGGTACAATGGACATATCTTACAGAGTACCACTACAGTGACAAGCATTTGCACCCCTTTAAGTACAATTCGGTAAAAAAAAAATCTTAGAGTGTAGTTGTTGTAGATGGTGTTGCATAGTTTGTGCATAGCACAAAGTGCTGAGTCATAATAATTTTTTACTATAATGCACCGAGTCACCCCATGGCATGAAACAACATTTAGGCTGCCATATTGGATGGGTAAAATCTGATACTGTATAAAAGCTTAGGCTACTCAAAAGCTCACTACAAATTCCGGTAGCCACCATTACATACTAGTCATGCACTACCATCTGAAAGGTTTCAAATTATGTCCCCCACTGCAATGGTTCTTGGGAAGCTTTTTTAAATTTAATTAACATGTATGTTGTGTAGTACCATACATGAATAGATTTGTGCCACAGATTAAAGTTTCACAATAAATATTTTCACTTTGAAAATTGTAACATTTTATTTTACAATTATCTTTCATGTGACATACAGGTAACTGCCCAAATAAACACTTGAGTAAACAAGGGATACAAAGTATATTGAAAGCAAGTGCTTCCACACAGGTGTGGTTCTTGAGTTAATTAAGCAATTAACATCCCATCATGCTTAGGATTATGTATAAAAATGCTCAGTTGACCATCATATTGGCTATCATGGTTAGAAGAAGAGATGTCAATGACTTTGAAAGATGGGTCTCAAAGGAGCATATGGGGTTTAAAGAGTGTGTTTGTCTCAGTCACCAGATGTCAAACCAATTGAACACTTATGGGAGATTCTGTAGCAGCAACTGAGACAGCGTTTTCCAACACCATCAACAAGACACCAAATTATGAAATTTTGCGTGGAAGAATTGTGTTCCATCCCTCTGGTAGAGTTCCAGACACTTGTAGAATATATGCCAAGGTGCATTGAAGGTGTTCTGATGGCTCTTGGTGGCCCAACACACCATTAAGACACTATGTGGCTGTTTCCTTTATTTTGGCACTTACCTGTATAAAGTGCTTTCGGAAATGATTAAGACCCCTAGACTTTTTCCATATTTTGCTACGTTACAGTCTTATTTCAAAATTGATGGTTTTTTACCCTCATCAATCTACACACAATACCCCATGATGACAAAGCAAAAACAGGTTTTTAGAAATATCACGTTTACATAAGTATTATGTAATGGGGTATTGTGTGTAGATTGATGAGTGGGAAAAAATAAGTGAATACATTTTAGAGTAAGGCTGTAACATAACAAAATGTGGGGAAAAGGAAGGGGTCTGAATACTTTCCGAATGCCCTGTATCTACTATGTACACTCTTAGAAGAAAAGGTGTTATCTAGAAAAGGGTTCTTCGGTTGTGCTCATAGGAGGGACCCTTTGAAGAACCCTTTTTGGTTCCAGGTAGAACCATTTTGAGTTCCATGTAGAACCCTTTACACAGAGGGTTCAACATGTATACCCAAAAGAGTTCTACCAGGAACCAAAAAGGGTTCTACAGTACATGGAACCAAAAAGGGTTATCATATGAGGACAGCCGAAAAAACCCTTTGGAACCCTTTTTTTTCTAAGAGTGTAGTTCAATTCTAGTGCTTCAACATTTTAACATCCTGTAGTTCGCATTAACATTTCCACAGAGATATGTTTTAACTTGTTTCATAGTTATATACCTAGTTAATTTAAATAGGTCAACATATTTACATTTCAACACAGTAACTACCTGGTTCCAAATGGTACATAGTCACAACATAGCAATACTTGTTTTAATGAATCTCACTCGCACAGAGACCCATATGTATTTTTCATGTAATAACAGTAACATGCTATTACCATTTTACCTTTAATCGTGTAGGATAAAGTTGAACTGGAATTAAATCCCCCCCCCCAAATTGTCAGATGTTCAGACCTCCAAAGAAGTCTAATGTCAATACAAGTACACATTTTTTATCATTGGTTGTGTAGATCCATCTACATGCCTCAACCCCAAATGAATGGAAAAGATAAGCGCTGCAAATATGGAAAGTACATGGTGTCACATCCTGACCTTAGAGATCATTTTTGGTCTCTATTTTGGTTTGGTCAGGGCGTGAGTTGGGTGGGCATTCTATGTTTTGTGTTTCTATGATTTTCTATTTCTATGTTTTGGCCAGGTATGGTTCTCAATCAGGGACAGCTGTCTATCGTTGTCTCTGATTGGAAACCATACTTAGGTACCCTTTTTCCCACCTGTGTTTGTGGGAAGTTAACTTTGTTTTATGGTACATAGAATTAAGCTTCACGGTTTGGTTTGTTATGTTTAGTCGGCGTCATTTCGAATAAAAGAGAAAATGTACGCTCACAACGCTGCACCTTGGTCCAGCTCTTTTAACGGCCGTGACACGTCGTGCTTCTTTTTTCCATTTGTTTTAGAGTCATTTGTTATGATTGTCCTATTTTCTTGAGTTTTTATGTATCTGCACTCCTACCTTGTTGGATAGATAAACTATTTTGATTTGAAAAAATATATAAATATTGTCAAATCACCTTTAAGACATGAACTTTGGCAACTAAGTATGATTTAACCCTCCCACTTTAGTCTGGATGTGTCAATGTGTAGTTCATGCATGCATAATCTATGAGCAAAATTGTTTTACCTCAATTAGCCACAAACGCCTTAGTTTGAAAGCAACTGTTTTTCTGGAAGCTGTGCTGAGCCATTTTCCACCACATGGGCCAGCCCCCTAGCAATTTAAATTCAACCAATGAGTGACAGCTCGCATGAGGCACATCATGCACACAGCAGAGTGAGAGAGCAATGTATGGTGCACATATGTGATGTTGTATGCATGTTACGGGGACCACTTTTGGTTCGTGAGCTCTACTTTCAGAAATACTACCAAAGGTATACAAAAGTACATCATGTCAAACAAAATAATTGTTCATTTCAGTTAATTTGGCCATGACATTTTGTAAGTTGCATGGTTGAAGGTGCCCCTATTACTCTCATTGACTTTTAGTTAGCAGTGGAGAAAGTTCACTGAAGTTTATAATGACTGTTTGAAGAAATCTGAACCATGGATTACAGTTTATCCTGGCCCATAGTGTCACGCTCACTATCCTCAAACTCCCTGTCATAAATCGACCAAGGCGCAGTGTGAATGTAGTTCCACATCTTTTAATGAAAGTGAAACCGAAACAACCCCCCCCAAAAAAACAGGTAAACAGTAAAGAACGTGACGCAACCAAGGTGCACACAAACACACAGAAAAAAATAATTACCCACAACACACAGGTGGGAAAAGGCTACCTAAGTATGGTTCTCAATCAGAGACAATGATAGACAGCTGCCTCGGCCAAACACATAGAAATAGAAAATCATAGAACATAGAACATAGACTGCCCACCCAAATCACACCCTGACCAAACCAAAATAGAGACATAAAACGCTCTCTATGGTCAGGGCGTGACACATAGACTACTTTCAGGCTGAGTAGCCATCTAACATTAAATTGTGAAATACTGATCTTCCCTTTGAGTCAGACATTTGCATCCCTATTATCATCCCTTTGTTAATGGAAAGTTTTAAAACTGAAAAGGTTCACATATACTGTATCTGGACATTCATTATGTGTGGGAAAAAAATTAATATGGAAAACAACCTAACCGGGAGATTGTTTAACAAATCCTAGATTAGGCCTAACTTTGAACCAGAGGTCCAGGATCCAATTTATTTTCAAGTGGTAATTATTACCTCTGTCTTAACAGATGCAATGTGTTGGCGGTAAATTGCTCTTCAAAAAGGCCTTTTCAGTGAAGTCACAATTGTAACATTATGGAAGTTAATTTGGATAAAGCGTCTGCTAAATACTGGTAACCATGAATTACTGTGTGTCCGGCAATCCTATTCTTAATCATCTTGAACATCTGCATGTACACATCCCTCACTTATATCAGAATTGTAACAGTTTTATGATAGTAGGTCTAATTGTAACAGTGCTATGACAGTCTGTCTGTCTGTGTGGCCCGGGGCCAGAGGTAGATTAGTTTACACTCTGACTCATCTGGTTCTTACAGGTTCCATGGACAGCCCTCGCTTTACTTATTAAAGGGATGGATCACTTTCCTTTCTTTCGTTTAACAGCAAACAGGGTGACTGTCTAACTGCCATGATTTGTGGGTAACTCAAACTAGCATTACCATTACGGCATAATGGATCGGTTGCTTTGTTGCGAGTAGCTACATTTTGCTATCGCATTTGTGGTTTTGCTTTGGCATATTTTCAAGGGCATTGAATAATAAAGTGTGTTCCGTGGAAAGACCAAAAGGGTTATTTCTAAGATGTCCATGTTAGGAGTAATGCTGTATACAGGCCTCTGTGTGCTAACAGAAACGAGGCAGACTTTGGCATGCTAACCCTCCTGAAACACATTCACTTTAGGAAAAAAAACACTGTGAAAGACTTGAAGCTGGGTTGTCTTTGAGCCAAAACAGAGTCACTGTAGAGAGTCCAGTGTGTTGTGTTTGAGCCAGAATGGAGCCAGCATGCTCTCATTGACAAAATTAATGCAAATGGAGTATACTGCCACCTGCACCATGATGGTTACAGTTCACTTGAGTGAAGGTTTGTGGTCTTCTTTACTCCTGTTAAGTGCTATAAAACGTCAACACAGGCATTCTATTAAAGGAATAGTATATTTGTTTCCTTACATTGAAAGAGCTTTATGTACAAGAACTGACTGCAATCCACACTTTGGTATTTTTAAACTAGCCATTGCCAACATACGTATTGGTAATATAAGCATTTTTAGATTTAATAACAATGTAGCATGTTTAGGCTTATGAAATTAAACAACAACAAAAACATTTTGATAGTGACTTTTTTTCTCTATATAATTTTAAAAACCATTCTTGGCCCATTTGAGTGTATTCTCTTATATTATTCCTTCAGCAGTGGGGTCCATTTACATAGAAAGACCTCACTTTGCTTAAGTGTAAAACACTCATCTCTGTCTCTTCCTCTCTCACTTTCTCTCTCTTTCTCTTTCACTCTCTCCCTCACCTGAACCTAGAGAGACAGTATCCCTTACCTTACCTGACGCTTCCCCTTCGTCACCATGTGGGGAGAGAAAATATGAAACGGTAAAAGGTGCTAACTCCCATTTTGTTGACGCTGCTATCTGTGTAAATTAATCCCAGGCAATCACTTATCGGCGTCGCTGACAGACAGCAGCCGTGTCGCTGGGGTTAACGAGAGAAGAGCTGTCACACAGCTCAGTGTCCTGTACAGGAACAGAACAGGCGATGGACGAGACGGTTTACCGTACTGACACCTCAGAGAGGACAGGGGAAACGACCTTCTCCATCAAAGAACAGCTTGCTTGGAAGGCGCGTGGAATGCTTAAATCTCATTATTGGTCATTGTTAGAGAGTTAGAAAGTAGTTCAATATTTTCAAATATTAAATTATTAAAATATTTACATCCATTATAATTTCTACATACTTTCTGGTTTTAGTCAACAAGCAATAATTGAATTCAGTTTTTAAATGTTATTTAAATTACATTTTATATTCAATATTTATATATTCAGTTTCAATATTGTAGATACTGCATTCATTGTTTGTGTATCAAGTTTATAAACCATAATTTCAGTCAGGAAAGGCAAAGGAGAACAGATGGAATCAAATCAAGTTCAATTTATGAATTCAATGATTCAATTATTTCATTACAAATCCAATAATATTAAATTCAAATTCAATATCCTAACACAAATTCAAAATTTGCTCCATAAGTGGGCCGCATTTGGCCACATAAGACTATTAAAACACAGTCAGGGTCTCACAGATCTAAACAAGGAGACGCAAACAGCTGAGCAGCAGCCACAATCCCAACAGTTTGCCCTCTGCAGCTCTGTCAGAGTGGCCATCGGGTTCTTGGTCATCCCCTGAACAAGGCCCTGGCCGGGCGGCCAGCTCTATGAAGAGTCTTGGTGGTTCCAAACTTCTTCCATCTAAGAATGATGGAGGCCACTGTGTTCTTGGGAACCTTCAATGCTGTAGAAATGTGCCTCTGTGCCTCAACACAATCCTGTCTCGGAGCTCTACGGACTATTCCTTCAACCTCATGGCTTGTTTTTTTCTCTGACATGCACTGTCAACTGTGGGACCTTATATAGACGTGTGTGCCTTTCCAAACCATGTCCAGTCAATTGAATTTACCAAAGGTAAATTGTTTAATTTGTATCAAGTTGTAGAAACATCTCAAGGATGTGCAATGGAAACAGGATGGACTTGAGCTCAATTTCTAGTCTCATAGCAAAGGGTCTGAATACTTGTATAAATACTTGTATAAGTATTTCTGTTTTTTATTTTTAATACATTTGCACAAAAAAAACTGTTTTCCCCACCTTTAAGGAATACCTAGGATAGGATAAGTAATCCTTCTCACCCCCCTTTTAAGATTCAGATGCACTATTGTAAAGTGACTATTCTACTGGATGTCATAAGGTGAATGCACCAATTTGTAAGTCGCTCTGGATAAGAGCGTCTGCTAAATGACTTAAATGTAAATGTAAATGTTTTCCCTTTGTCATTATGGAATTTTGTGTTCAGATTGAGGATTTAATTATTATTTTTTTAAATTTTATAAATAGATTATTTATACAAGTATTCAAGACTAAATTTGTAAAAAGAGTCAAAAAGTCAAGGGATCTGAATACTTTCAGAATGCATTGTAAGTCTATTATGGGATTTATGGGAGTGATAAATAATCTCTACACCTCTGTTACCCTAATGAGTCTATCGATTGACTGTTCTTATAAACGGGTTTCATCTGCAGTGTTGCCTGATGGTGGTCCAGAGGGAGAACCTAAAGGCATTGATCTCAATATGGATTGGAAACCCAGAGTGAGTGCACCACTTAGTAGTGCCTTCACCCAATCAGAATCACAATGTAAACACATTTGAACTGCCACAGATGAGTCTGGGTCCCGACCAGAAAAGGCCTCAATAACGGACAATGCAATGCAGTGCAGTAAGCACTTGTGGAGATCTGAAATAATTTGACAGATAGAAGCAATATGGTGAAAGTCCTACCAAGCCTATCAGTTATTAATACACTTAGTGTACAAAACATTAAGAACACCTGCTCTATCCATGACAGACTGACTAGGTGAATCCAGGTGAAAGCTATGATCCATTATTGATGTCATTTGTTAAATCCACTTCAATCAGTGTAGATGAAGTGGAGGAGACAGGTTAAAGAATACTTTTTAAGGCTTGAGACAATTGAGACATGGATTGTGTATGTGTGCCATTCAGAGGGTGAATGGGCAAGACAAAAGTTGTGCCAGGCACACTGGTTTGTGTCAAGAACTGAAATGTTGCTGGGTGCGCAACTCAATATTAGGCCAGTGTTCCAAATGTTATATCTATTCAGTCCTCTCAGATCTACATGAAGTGTAGTGGTGCAGCGGTTTAAGGCACTGCATCACAGTGCTAGAGGCGTCACTACAGACCCTGGTTTGATTCCAGGCTGTATCTCAACCGTCCGTGATTGGGAGTCCCACAGGGCGGTGCACAATTGTCCCAGTGTCGTCCGGGTTAGAGTTTGGCCAGGGTAGGCCTTCATTGTAAATAATAATTTGTTCTAAACTGACTTGCCTAGTTAAATAAAAGATACCATTTTTAAAAAAAAGGTTTACCAGTGAGGGGTTGTTTATGGACCAGGCCTCAGAGTGTGAGTTTATAGGCAGCTAGCTGTCTGTCGATAAGGTTTATTTTCTGGTATGGTGTGTTAGCGGTGTCCTATGAGTGCCTGTATGAAAATAAGTATGTGTTTGTGTGGCTCCCTCCTCTATTTGTGTGTATGATGTCCATAATAGCACAGCCTAAGGGTCACAAGGAGTGTTTATGTATTTTGTAAGTCTGTTGATTAGTATTACTAATCAATTAGTGCTGCTGCTCCAGTTTCAACTGTTCTGCCTGCGGCTATGGAACCCTGACCTGTTCACCGGACGTGCTACCTGTCCCAGACCTATTATTTGACCATGCTGGTCATTTATGAACATTTGAACATCTTGGTCATGTTCTGTTATAATCTCCACCCGGCACAGCCAGAAGAGGACTGGCCACCCCTCATAGCCTGGTTCCTCTCTAGGTTTCTTCCTAGGTTTTGGCCTTTCTAGGGAGTTTTTCCTAGCCAACGTGCTTCAACACCTGCATTGTTTGCTGTTTGGGGTTTTAGGCTGGGTTTCTGTACAGCACTTTGAGATATCAGCTGATGTACGAAGGGCTATATAAATACATTTCATTTGATTTGATACTACAGCATCTCTCTTTGCTGTGCTCTGTCACCTGTTCAGTATTCCTGTCCAGGTGAGAACAGTCGGTGGGTTATTTTTGGTTCGGGCCCCTTGGCCCCACTGCCCGGTGTAAGGTGGCCCTCAGTCTGAGGCCATGGTAACCATAGCAGGCCTTGGAAAGTGAAATGTGATGCGGTGCATGGTGGTCGGGGCCACATTTCTCAATCACAACCTAATAATGAGCTTGCCAAGGCACAGGAGGCATCAATGATGCAACACTGCGGTGTCTGTTACCGTGGGCAACGCACACCTGCCAGCACGCTTCCATTTCCATCACTCACTCTCACTCAATCACTTACCCCCCCCTCCACAAACACACACACACAAGCTCATGCTCTACACATTCTTTCAAGTCCATAGATGACCCATCCCCATTTTTTTCACCCACACATGCATGTATGATCCATGCACGCACAACCTTGCATGCATTGACCTACACAAACATACACTCAAGCATGCATGCACATTTTTTATGTAATAAGTGTGTGTGTGTTCCCTAGATCCGGTGTTCCCAAACGTTCTGCTTCCTGACCCACCAATTGCAAAAGGGTTGAGTGGTGAAAAAATATACCCAGACCAGACAAAAGTAAAAAATAATTATAAAATCATCCTCTTTAAAATATTTAACTCTTATGTAGATTTGACTATGAGCTCTTGTGACAAATTCTAATTAACTGAATTGTAACAATGCACAAAAAAGTCTCACCTGGAGCCCTGCTGTGGCCCACAAGTGGGTCCTGACCCACAGTTTGGGAACCACTGCCCTAGATGACATACATGGGGTTTTAAAGTTCTTACCTATTAACAGTTCAAATTAGCATTAGCCTAAAGCATAGGTCTTGTTTGTGATAGCACTGAAAATGTACCCCGTATTTAGTAGTGCAGATAAATATTAATGTATTTGTAGCTAGTTACAGAAGTTATCATCAAAAACCATTAATATGTCTGCCTCCATTCTGTTTTTCAAAGTTATCATGGCAGCATACTTGACCTGCTAATAGACAGATTCTTTCCATTGTAAGGACCCTTTTTTCATTATGCATGTTTATTGGGGACCAGTCACAGCCAGGCTTGTGCCTGTCATAACTAATTGAACAAGTAATGACCTTAAGTTCTCAATGAATAAGACATGGTGCCACACACACCACCCTAGGGTTACCTGTGCAGGGGGGTGACAGGTGACCCTATAGGTGGCCTCACGCTGTGACATAAACCCCCCATGGCCAGTGGGCAGCTCCACTCCAGGGTAAGGATGGGTTTAAGTCAGATAGGGTGTTTAGTGTTACCCCACCTGCATCTCATCTCCACCTTCAAAGGTGCTCTGGTAGGACTTTACATTAAGGTTCTGTTTGAGGGGGGTGGTTTTCCCTTTTAAAATAACTTTCGATATTTAATTATTAGTTCATGATTTATAAACATATTAAAGCTATATTTAACTGTCTATAACCTACATGCAAAACCTTCCCTTAAATGGTACCTACATGTAGTCTTACCGCTGCACCACCTTTAGTACTATACAGGCCTCACATCTTTCTGTGTTTGAATGTTCTTTCATGTTTCTGTCATTGTAACTCTTTGACTCCTGCAGTGATCTTATATCAGTGTCTTTATACCTTCTCTCTGTTTGTTTGTTTGCACCTCTACTCTCTCTCCCCCCCTCCTCTCTCCCCCTCTCTCTTGTTTCTGTCTCCTCTCCTCTCGATTAGATCGCTGCTGACTGATAGCACTCTGCATTTGTCTAGACTGGCATTTGATACCGCCAGAGTGAGGTAACATGCATATTCACTCACACACTCATTAGTCCTTGTTCTTTTCATTTTGACGATATTTGTCTATATTTCCTTACCTTGAGAATGGTCTGTGTGCCAGAAGAGACTTCAATCCACGCTTTGGGTTTTGTTTACTAAGCTCCAGTGCCCAACCACTAGCATTGGCATCGATGACTGTAAAACAATGGTACGTTTCTAGAGAACTCGGGTTTGAAGTAACTAAGGTAATGTTTGACAATGTAGAGCATGCTAACTCGGGTCCCTTAACTTCCATTGTGTATTAGTCCTAGCTGCTAATATTAACCGTTGGTGACTGTAGCTAAATAAACAAATATGAAACATCCCCAATCCTTAATCCCCCTCCCACCCCTACCTACCAAGGCGCATACAAAAAACAGCACAAGAAACAGATAAACAGTTCAAAACAAACAAACAAACAATAGCAATAAATATTATACTAATACTTATGAAATGGTCATTATAGCAGCATTGCTGACATTCAGAATGTTAAAATAACTACTTTAAAGTAGGTAGGTTAGGAACCATTTTATTTTTATTTTTGTGTGAACTATCCCTTTAATTCATCTCAGAAATACCCAAATGGCATTCAGTTATGTGGGGAGTGGCACAGTTGAATGTATTGTAGACCTTATTAATATACCCTAGTGAACAATTTAGAGAGCCACATCCTCAACCTCTGTTGTTCTTTTGGTCTCTCTCTCTCTCTCTCTCTCTCTCTCTCTCTCTCTCTCTCTCTCTCTCTCTCTCTCTCTCTCTCTCTCTCTCTCTCTCTCTCTCTCTCTCTCTCTCTCTCTCTCTCTCTCTCTCTCTCTCTCTCTCAATGTCCTCTCAGGAGAGTGTTCCTACCCAGCTGCTCCTCCGGTGACCCCAGGCACCACCTAACTCAGGGATAGCATGGGACCCCACCCTGTGTATCCCCCACTCCCATCCTTCCTACTCCTCCTCTCCATCCTCCTCCTCCTGCCCCACCCGGCCACCTCTTCCTTCCATTCCAAGCCTCAGGTGGTGGAGCGGGCATCTGTATCAGGCACCCCAGCTACCCCATCTGGTAACACCACAGGGGGCAAGCGGGCGTGCACAGACAAGGTGATGTGTAGACCTGGCATTGTGCTGCCTGTGTGGCTACCACTCAGCCCTCCACTGGCGGAGCAGACGGGGAGGGCGATAGTCTACTTTACCTGCCTCATGTACATGTTCCTGGGTGTGTCCATCATCGCCGACCGCTTCATGGCCTCCATCGAGGTCATCACCTCCCAGGTGACCAGTGACCACTTCTCTCTTTGTTTTGTCCTTCAGTCATTCTCATGCTGTGGTGATTCTGAAAACTTTCCCCAAAGTTCCCAGGTTTTTCAGAAATTTAGCAGGAATGATTCTGGGATTTCTCAGACCGGGATTTCTGAAAAACCTGTGAACTTGGTGAAAGTTCTGGAACTTTTGAAATACTGTCCTCTAGCATCAGCTCATAGGCAATATCACTGAATTGTTGTATTGGTAAAACACTAGCTGCATGTTCCCCTAACTGTGATGCGTGTCCTTGTCTTTGTAGGAGAAAGAGGTGACTATCACCAAACCCAACGGGGAGACGTCAGTGACCACTGTGCGGATCTGGAACGAGACTGTGTCTAACCTCACGCTCATGGCCCTGGGCTCCTCTGCACCAGAGATCCTTCTCTCTGTCATCGAGGTATGCTGGTGACCCCACAAAATCTTCATCACTACACACCACCCCAGAGTATATACAACACACTACCCCAGTGTCCCCACTCCCCATAAACCCCAAACCCATCAGGTTAGGGCTGGGTAGGTCGTATCTTTCATCACTAACTAGGGTACGGGCAGGGCTCAGGTATCACAAATTGATCACTAACATTTTGAAGCTGAGCCATTTGCGCTTGCTCCCCTGCGTGGTACAGTCATATCTGAGTAAGATCATAACAGGATGTCAGAAGTGCTTCAACCTGCACGCAGGGAGCGAGTGACAGACAGAGAGGAGCGGCTAATGCATTTACTAATGGAGGAAGTTATTTCTGATCTTGCGTTTCGGGTAGTGCCTTCAATTTCGCAGAAGCAATCGGCCTGGGTAGGGTAGGGCCTGAACGTTGCGAGTATGGGTAGAGCTCGGGCTTAAAATTCATGCCAGTGCAGGGCTCTACACAATAACCCTGAGTGTCCCCACAATCCCTTTGTACTACATGCTACACCTGACGGCCCCTTGATTTGCTTGAATTAGACTGGGTTCCCCATTGACAGATACCTTAATGGAGGTAGAGTAACCCTAGCTTATTTTGTTATTCAACTTGATTTCTTTGCTGTCTTGTTGGCAGGTGTGTGGTCACAACTTTGACGCGGGTGAGCTTGGACCGGGCACCATCGTGGGCAGCGCTGCCTTCAACATGTTTGTGATCATCGGAGTGTGTGTGTGGGTCATCCCCGACGGGGAGTCGCGAAAGATCAAACATCTGAGAGTGTTCTTCATCACAGCCTTCTGGAGCATCTTCGCATACATCTGGCTCTACCTCATCCTGGCTGTTATCTCCCCGGGAGTAGTAGAGGTCTGTATTATTTGCGTGTGTGTGTCTGTGTGTTTGTGTGTCAGCGGGGGTTTATAGACAGATTTTGTATGCATTTGTGTGTTTTTATATTAGATAGAAATGTTGTGTGTTAATTCTGCAGGTGTGGGAGGCTCTGGTCACTCTGCTCTACTTCCCAGTGTGTGTGATCTTGGCTTGGATCGCCGACCGCCGCCTGCTCTTCTACAAGTACATGCACAAGCGTTACCGTGCCGACAAGCGGCATGGCATTGTTGTGGAAACGGAAGGTGACCTGGCGCCCAAGGGGATCGATGTAATCATGGACGCTAAGTTCTCGGATAGCAATTCCACTGCTGGAAACTCCTCCAGTGTCTGCACAGTCTCTGTTCAGACAGGCAAGGAGCTGGACCAGAACAGAGATGAGGTAGGCTGAGCCAGGAGATCAGCAAAGAGAATAGTCAGGACGAGTCAGAAGAGTTTAGCATTATAGGAGAGTGGAGTGGGCAGGGAGATGGTATTGGTCCTTTACGTGTCTTGGCCCTGGTGCTGTTCCTTTTTAAAAAACATTGTGTTAACGTTGTATTTCAAACATTGTGTTAACATTGTGTTTATATTGCGGTATCATTTTGTTATCCTTGTTTAAGCTTGGTATTAACATTTAGTTAATATTGTGTTTACGTTGTGACCTAACCTAGGTGGTACGCATCCTGAAGGACCTGAAGCAGAAGCACCCGGACAAAGACCTGGAGCAGCTTATCGAGATGGCCAACTACTCAGCTCTGGTGCAGCAGAGGAAGAGCCGCGCCTTTTACCGCATCCAAGCCACACGCATGATGATCGGTGCCGGCAATGTGCTCAAGAAGCATGCCGCTGAGCACACGCGACGCAAAGCCGCCGCAACGGAGTGCGGCGCCCTGGAGAAAGAGGACAGGGCCACGTGCACCCACCTGTCCTTTGAGCGTGCCCAGTACCAGTGCACAGAGAACTGTGGTACCCTGAGCCTAGCAGTGATCTGTGAGGGTGGCATGGGGCAGCACACCTTCTATGTGGACTACCACACGGAGAATGGCTCGGCAAATGCCGGGGCGGACTATGAGTTTAGCGAGGGGACGCTGGTGTTCAAACCAGGGGAGAGTCGGAAGGAGATTAAGGTTAGATGGAGAGGAGAGAGAAGGAAGGAGAGGGGAAAAGAGGGTGGGAAATTATGAGAGGAGGGAGGAGAATAGTCGCTGTTTACTGTAGTTTTGAGTAATACTTCGATCAACCAAACAATCAATCAACTAACTCATTGACTAGTATTTGTTTACTAGTCAATTTACTAGTTTACTAGTACAGTACTTGTGAGCAACTTGTCATGGCCTGCACCTCCAAAGAGCGAAAAAAGGCGACAGTGGCAAGGGAAAACTTGCTCTTGGATGGATTAGAGATTAGTTTAAATCATTTCAGATGAGATTAGATTAAAGGCACAATGCAGCTGTTTTTACTTCAATATCAAATCATTTCTGGGTAACAATTAAGTACCTTACTGTGATTGTTCTCCATCAAAATGCTCTAAAAGGAACAAAAATAACTTCTTAATTAACAGGAGCAATTTCTCAAGGAAGAATTTTGCTAGGACTGTCTGGGAGTGGTCTGAGTGGGGAGGGGAAAACTAGCTGTTATTGGCAGAAAGGTTTTGCCAATAACAGCTTATTGGAGTGATGTCAACAGGCAGGCCAAAACTCCATCCCACCAAAGCAACATGAAATTTCCAACAGCTCTCACACTAAAAAGTGCATTATCATCATGTTCTCAATTTCACAATATTATTCCTACATGGAAATATATATAAAACCCAGGAAAGTCAAATTTTTGACTGCACTGGGCATTTAAATAAGATTGTCTCAATGCATACAGTAATTCCACACTCAACTTTTTGTGTGTCCCCTGTCCTTTTCAGGTGGGCATCTTGGACGACGACGTCTTCGAGGAAGACGAGCACTTCTTTGTGCGGCTGCAGAATCTCCGTCTGGATGAGGGCGGCAACGAGGTTTCACTGGGAACGCCGCCCAAGGGCCGGCTGGTGGAGCCGTTAGTTACCATGGTTACCATCCTGGACGACGACCACGCCGGCATCTTCACGTTCGGCGAGCGCGTGCTGCGAGTGAGCGAGAGCTCCGGTACGATGGTGGTGACGGTGGTGCGGAACTCTGGCTCGCGGGGCACCGTGATGTTGCCCTACCGCACTGAGGATGGCAGCGCCCGTGCCGGCGTGGACTACGAGGAGACCAAAGGCGAGCTTGAGTTCTCCAACGAACAGACCAGGTGAGGCCTGCTCTATGCCAACCCTAAAGTAGGGGGACGGTACCCAGCCAGAAAAACTGTTTGAAATGGCGTCATTACAACCTAATTACAACCTGTTGGTTGTAAACCGGTTGTAATGATATAATTTCATTTGGTTGTAAACTAGTTGTAATCTGGTTGTAATTACATAATTTCAACCAGATGTCAATGCTAGGTCATCAACAGCATATAGCCTGGTACATGAGGTTAGACCAGGGAAGGGTTACTCTGGATTTTGCTAGCCACAGTATACTGATTGCTGCTCTTTCCTTTTAACTGGTGTCTGATTACACCTGGAAAACCAGCTGTATGCACTTACTTACACAAACAAATCAATGACACTGAGGCTCCAAAACAAGATTGCCTAATGCCTACTCTCTCTGCTAAGGAATCAGATGGAAGGTTTGTTAGCAGCAGTGCTGTACAGATGAGAGTACAGAGTACAGATGAGGGTTGAGGTCTAGAGGGAACTGTCATACAGTTCAGTGTAAATGCATCGTTGTATGTTGGTAAATGTGTTTTTCCATCAGTTTGTGTCCACATTTGTGTATGTACAGTATGTGTCCACATATACTGAATGTTATACGTATCCCTCCCATTAAGCAAATGGGATCAAAATGATATTCATGTACAGTATGTGTGTGTCTGTGTAGGTGTCCACATGTACTATGTTATATTGATGGAAATGTATCCTAAGGCTACAGTAACTGGGGTGATGGGGATTATTATGGGTTGTCACTGTGTCAGTCAGTGACTCCCATGTGGGGCAGCGTCCATTAGTTTATGATTGACAGCCTCTTGCTAATGTTAGCGGACAGATCCTTTCCCTATTAAACGTTCAGACGATATAAGCTGTGGTTGCACGTTGGACTAATTGTGCACTTACAGGTAGTACTCATACTGTAATGTGATGTCATTTCAGGTCATATATTGTAGTTATTACTGTAATGGTGCACTAACACCTCGATCACACCTACAGTGGGACAAAAAATTATTTAGTCAGCCACCATTTGTGCAAGTTCTCCCACTTAAAAAGATGAGAGAGGCCTGTCATTTTCATCATAGGTACACTTCAACTATGACAGACAAAATGAGAAAAAAAAATCCAGAAAATCACATTGTAGGATTTTTATTGAATTTATTTGCAAATTATGGTGGAAAATAAGTATTTGGTCAATAACAAAAGTGTATCTCAATACTTTGTTATATACCCTTTGTTGGCAATGACAGAGGTCAAACGTTTTCTGTAAGTCTTCACAAGGTTTTCACACACTGTTGCTGGTATTTTGGCCCATTCCTCCATGCAGATCTCCTCTAGAGTAGTGATGTTTTGGGGCTGTTGCTGGGAAAAACGGACTTTCAACTCCCTCCAAAGATTTTCTATGCGGTTGAGATCTGGAGACTGGCTAGGACACTCCAGGACCTTGAAATGCAACTCAGCATTCTTTGTCCTCCAAACACAATGAGTTGAGTTTTTACCAAAAAGTTATATTTTGGTTTCATCTGACCATATGACATTCTCCCAATCTTCTTCTGGATCATCCAAATGCTCTCTAGCAAACTTCAGACAGGCCTGGACATGTACTGGCTTAAGCAGGGGGACACGTCTGGCACTGCAGGATTTGAGTCCCTGGCGGCGTAGTGTGTTACTGATGGTAGGCTTTGTTGCTTTGGTCCCAGCTTTCTGCAGGTCATTCACTAGGTCCCCCTGTGTGGTTCTGGGATTTTTGCTCACCGTTCTTGTGATCATTTTGACCCCACGGGGTGAAATCTTGCGTGGAGCCCCAGATCGAGGGAGATTATCAGTGGTCTTGTATGTCTTCCATTTCCTAATAATTGCTCCCACAGTTGATTTCTTCAAACCAAGCTGCTTACCTATTGCAGATTCAGTCTTCCCAGCCTGGTGCAGGTCTACAATTTTGTTTCTGGTGTCCTTTGACAGCTCTTTGGTCTTGGCCATAGTGGAGTTTGGAGTGTGACTGTTTGAGGTTGTGGACAGGTATCTTTTATACTGATAACAAGTTCAAACAGGTGCCATGAATACAGGTAACGAGTGGAGGACAGAGGAGCCTCTTAAAGAAGAAGTTACAGGTATGTGAGAGCCAGAAATCTTGCTTGTTTGTAGGTCACCAAATACGTATTTTCCACCATAATTTGCAAATAAATTCATTAAAAATCCTACAATGTGATTTGTCTGTCATAGTTGAAGTGTACCTATGATGAAAACTACAGGCCTCTCTCATCTTTTTAAGTGGGAAAACTTGCATAATTGGTGGCTGACTAAATACTTTTTTGCCCCACTGTACATCGTCAATGCGCAAAATGGTACGCAGCATCATCTGGATATGTGTGCAACAAAAGTTCAACATTCACCGTCTGCTACCTTTTCTGTCAAGCCGTCTATGCATACATTTTGATATATACGTTCGATAAATCCAAATGAATATACTTCTGGTGTACCAAAACGCAATGATGCTGTCGGTGTGATCAAGGAGTAAGTGGTAAGTGCATTTACATTTAAGTCATTTAGCAGATGCTCTTATCCAGAGCGACTTACAAATTGGTGCATTCACCTTATGACATCCAGTGGAACAGCCACTTTACAATAGTGCATCTAAATCTTTTAAGGGGGGAGAAGGATTACTTTATCCTATCCTAAAATGTAAAAGTGGTAAGTGGTTTAATGTTCTGTTTATCTGTTGTTTAGTTCATGTTTGTATTTCTGTGTGTGTACAGTACCGTGTGTGTTTGAGTGTTGTGTATGTGATGCACTGTGAATTATTTAGCCTCCACTATGTGTTAAATTCTTTATTGCACCTCAGCTACTGATGTGATTTAAATGACAGGGTGTTTGTTAATGTTTCAGAGGGTAGGAAAGTATTGTTTGCTTGCATCATGGGACGGTTGCGAGACCATTCCATCATGGTTGACAACTCCAGGTGTTCAAAGAACCTTGGCGTCATCCTGGACAACACCCTGTCACTCTACGCAAACATCAAAGCAGTAACTCACTCCTGCAGGTTCATGCTCTACAACATCCGTAGAGAACCAGCCTACCTCACACAGGAAGTAGCACAGGTTCTAATTCCGGTCATCTCCCATCTGGACTACTGCAACTCTCTGTTGGCTGGGTTCCCCGCTTTTGCAATCAAACCCTTAAAACTTGTCCAGAACGCTGCAACCCGCCTTGTGCTCAACATTCCCATGCTCTCCCATGTCAATCCGCTGCTTTGCACATTCCACTGGTTCCGGTCGAAGCCTGCGTCCACTACATGGTGCTTTCCTATGGAGCAGCAGAAATTAAACCCTTGCATTTCGTGAAGTAACAGTCACACTTATTGAGAAACAATTGAAGAGTTTCATTCCAAAACGCTATATATCAATTTTCAGAATTGTTTGAAAATGTGCTTTTATTTTTTAAAGAAATTATGAAAGAGATTGGTGTTTTTTTTAACCGTCTAATCATGGCATAGGGTTGTTCAATGACAGACATGTATTTGTTTAAAATCTGTTACTTGATGGTTTCATTTCAGAGACAAATAATCATGTTTTTTGAATGCTATATATCCATGTCACTCTGAGAAATAAGTAGTACTGCTGGGTTTTACACAGTTAACTGTTACAAATAACTACATTTTAAATAAAGAACTGTACAAATGACACATTTGTGACAAAAATAAATAAATAATAATTCAATACAGTTATGAGATCTGTATGTAAAACATTTACATTTGACATTTTTGTCAGATGCTCTTATCCAGAGAGACATAGTTAGTGCGTTCATCAACAACAAATCACAGTCAAATGTACAGGATAGGAACTATTCCAGCTAAACAATGGATATACTGTCTAGTGTTTTGCAAAAGAACACATCTAAACTCTACATATAAAAACATGTGTCACGTACGTGTGGAGAGACGGACCAAGACGCAGTGGATGTTGAGTTCCACATATTTATTATAAAGTGAAACTTAGTTTATAGATTTTTTTTTTTTTTGGTTTTGCTAACTTCGAAACGTGACTATGTGGTGCACATGCACAAAACACAAACTAATATTCCACAAACACATGTGGGAAAAATGTTACCAAAATATGATCCTCAGTTAGAGACAATGATTACCAGCTGCCTCTAATTGGGAATCATACAAATAACCAACATAGAAAAATAAACTAGAACACCATATAGAAATCATAAACTAGAATACCCCCAGTCACGCCCTGACCTACTACACCATAGAGAAACAAGGGCTCTCTATGGTCAGGGCATGACAACATGAGGGTACCCATACACATGAAGTTACCCATAAGCAATCATTTCTGATGAAAAAGCAAGTGAAAATGTGTGGATACAGTGTTTTATAAGTACAGTACTCTTCAGTTGTACTTGCTATTACTGAGATGTGGTTGTCTCACCTAGCTATCTTAAGATGAATGTACTAGCTGTGTGTGTGCGTGTGTGTGTGTGTGTGTGTGTGTGTGTGTGTGTGTGTGTGTGTGTGTGTGTGTGTGTGTGTGTGTGTGTGTGTGTGTGTGTGTGTGTGTGTGTGTGTGTGTGTTATTAAAAAAATATTTATCTTAACATGTTTTCCTTTTATCCTCATCAAATGTGTTTAAAACGTCTACAAATATAACAATGTGTATTGATGACAACCGTCTTCTCTCTCTCCCTGTGTGAGTGTGGGTGTATATGTATGTATGTGTGTGTGTGGGTGGGTGCATGCTTGCATGTCTCTCCACAGTCAGACTCTACAGGTACGCATTGTAAATGTGGAGGAATATGAGAAGCAGGAAAACTTCTTCATTGTGCTGGATGAGCCCAAATGGCTAAAGCGAGGAATCTCAGGTCAGTGGGGTGTGTTGTGTGTGAAGGTTAGTGTTAGTTAATAAAAAATCTCAAAAGGTTTGTTCAACCTACTATCCACTGTTACACACAGCGAAAATTGCCATTTGGCACATATTGTGAGAAACCTTTTCCCACTACACTTGCAGTATCTCTAGAAGAGTTTTATAAGATAAGATAATATAAGATTAAAGGGATACTTCGGGATTTACAGTATTTACTTCCCCAGAATCAGATGAACTGTCTCTGCAGTCAATTTTCAGGAATTTACAGGTAACTTCCAGTGCCGACAGAGATGGCCGCCTCGCTTCGCGTTGCTAGGAAACTATGCAGTATTTTGTTTTTTTACGTGTTATTTCTTACATTGGTATCCCAGGTAATCTTAGGTTTTATTACATACAGTCGGGAGGCACTACTTGATATAAGAGCAACGTGAACTCACCATCATTACAACCACTTTCCACTCCCCAGCAATAGGGAGTGAGCCAAGATTAGAGTCTCCCAGTGTCCATGAGAACAAGTACAAACTTCAACCCCCAACGTCCAGGGGCTGAGCACGCTCTACCACTATAGGACAGTTTAGTTGGCGCAATATAAGACAGTCTCGTTTTCCAATTGTTTGTTTTAGTAGTGTGAATTGTTCCTGATCACACCGAGGTGAAGAGCTGAATAATTTAAGGAATGAAGCCGTGCCTCATGCTTATCACCTGTGGAAGGCGGGACTTCCAGCGAGGCGCGGATTTCATGGGCCTTATTACGTGTGATTGTATATCCTTCATTCAAAGTTGTGAGAGTGCAACTCCCCCATAGTATGTTGTAGCAAAGTTGACTGACTGAAAGGGAACTCAATGTGCCAAGGAGGAGGTGGTGTGGGAATCAGAAAAAAAGGAACAGAATAGATTCAAATTGGATTGAGGAATGGAGGATGTTTATTTGAAAGGAGGGAATTAAAGAAGAGCTGAACTTAAAAAACAACTTAGCTGATTGAAAACGGCCTATATATCATCGGTATTAGTCGTAAAAAATTGTAGGAGTTGCAAAATGGACTACGGGTAGTGGTAGAACTTTGGTCATTACGTAATATTTTCCATAACCAATCTTCCAAAATGTAGGGAATCTAGGGTACACAACAGCTTTCCCACAACAGCTTTCCTTTTTTGGGGTTTAGATTTCAATCCTGCCCACGTGCTCATGGTTGGCAGTGCCAAAATAATCAGTGATTCGGAGCTCAGCAGCAAGCGACCCGATCTCACTGCAGACTCAACCTAAAGTACAGCTGCATGCTATCCAATCGTAGCAGTAGAAACAAACCTATAGCCCGCCCTTTTCTTTATTGACACCAATTGAGGCATTAGCTGGACTAAAAACGTTCTCATTTACAACTGCGAACTGGCCAATATAAAGCAAAGCAGTGCAACAAAAAATAACACAGAATTACACATAAACAAAAGTACAGTCAATAACACAATAGAAACGTCTATATACAGTGTGTGCAAATGGCGTAAGGAGGTAAGGCAATAAATAGGCCATAGCAGCGAAGTAATTACAATTTAGAAAATGAAGACTGGAGTGATAGATGTGCAGATGATGATGCAAGTAGACATCATGGTGTGCAAGAGAGCAAAAAAAAAGTCAATAAAAACAACATGGGGATGAGGAAGGTAGTTGGATGGACTATTTACAGATGGGCTGTGTCCAGCTGCAGCGATCGGTAAGCTGCTCAGATAGCTGATGCTTAAAGTTAGTGAGTAAGATATAAGTCTACAACTTCAGTTATTTTTGTAATTTTTTTCCATCATTGGCAGCAGAGAACTGGAAGGAAAGGCGGCCAAAGTAGGTGTTGGCTTTGGGGTTGACCAGTGAGATACAGTGCCGTGCGAAAGTATTCGGCCCCCTTGAAATTTGCGACCTTTTGCCACATTTCAGGCTTCAAACATAAAGATATAAAACTGTATTTGTTTGTGAAGAATCAACAACAAGTGGGACACAATCATGAAGTGGAACGACATTTCAAAAACTGAAAAATTGGGCGTGCAAAATTATTCAGCCCCTTTACTTTCAGTGCAGCAAACTCTCTCCAGAAGTTCAGTGAGGATCTCTGAATGATCCAATGTTGACCTAAATGACTAATGGTGATAAATACAATCCACCTGTGTGTAATCAAGTCTCCGTATAAATGCACCTGCACTGTGATAGTCTCAGAGGTCCGTTAAAAGCGCAGAGAGCATCATGAAGAACAAGGAACACACCAGGCAGGTCCGAGATACTGTTGTGAAGAAGTTTAAAGCCGGATTTGGATACAAAAAGATTTTCCAAGCTTTAAACATCCCAAGGAGCACTGTGCAAGTGATAATATTGAAATGGAAGGAGTATCAGACCACTGCAAATCTACCAAGACCTGGCTGCCCCTCTAAACTTTCAGCTCATACAAGGAGAAGACTGATCAGAGATGCAGCCAAGAGGCCCATGATCACTCTGGATGAACTGCAGAGATCTACAGCTGAGGTGGGAGACTCTGTCCATCGGACAACAATCAGTCGTATATTGCACAAATCTGGCCTTTATGGAAGAGTGGCAAGAAGAAAGCCATTTCTTAAAGATATCCATAAAAAGTGTTGTTTAAAGTTTGCCACAAGCCATCTGGGAGACACACCAAACATGTGGAAGAAGGTGCTCTGGTCAGATGAAACCAAAATTGAACTTTTTGGCAACAATGCAAAATGTTATGTTTGGCGTAAAAGCAACACAGCTCATCACCCTGAACACACCATCCCCACTGTCAAACATGGTGGTGGCAGCATCATGATTTGGGCCTGCTTTTCTTCAGCAGGGACGGGGAAGATGGTTAAAATTGATGGGAAGATGGATGGAGCCAAATACAGGACCATTCTGGAAGAAATCCTGATGGAGTCTGCAAAAGACCTGAGACTGGGACCGAGATTTGTCTTCCAACAAGACAATGATCCAAAACATAAAGCAAAATCTACAATGGAATGGTTCAAAAATAAACATATCCAGGTGTTAGAATGGCCAAGTCAAAGTCCAGACCTGAATCCAATCGAGAATCTGTGGAAAGAACTGAAAACTGCTGTTCACAAATGCTCTCCATCCAACATCACTGAGCTCGAGCTGTTTTTCAAGGAGGAATGGGAAAAAATTTGAGTCTCTCGATGTGCAAAACTGATAGAGACATACCCCAAGCGACTTACAGCTGTAATCGCAGAAAAAGGTGGAACTACAAAGTATTAACTTAAGGGGGCTGAATCATTTTGCACGCCCAATTTTTCAGTTTTTGATTTGTTAAAAAAGTTTGAAATATCCAATAAATGTTGTGTGGAAGGACCACCAGAGGGCAGGCTGGGCTCATGGATAGTAGCCCAACAAGGCATGGGAGACAAGGTAACCAGAGGCAATTAAGCACAGCTGACGGTATTAATGACATACTCTCCTTCCCCTATAAGAGAGAGGATGGAACCAGCAGAGAGGGGGGGAAAAAAACTATCTCTGGAAGATGGCCACCGAGAGAGAGGAGCTATCCAGGAAGAACCACTAAGACGGTGACAATCCCGTGACTTTTTGTTATAGTTTAAAGATAATCCTATTGTGTTCCTGTTTCATCTGGAGAAGAAGATGTATGTTTTTCCTTGGAAGATTTTCATTGATTATGTTGGAGTTTTTGTGTTGACCAAATGCCCTCAATCGAGAACTGTGTTCAATCAAGAAAACCTACTCCTGACTCGTTTATTCCACCTTCCCGCTTTAGAGTGACGCCCAATTACTTGGTCCGCTCACAGTCGTTCCACTTCATGATTGTGTCCCACTTGTTGTTGATTCTTCACAAAAAAATACAGTTTTATATCTTTATGTTTGAAGCCTGAAATGTGGCAAAAGGTCGCAAAGTTCAAGGGGGCCGAATACTTTCGCAAGGCACTGTATACCTGCTGGAGCGAGTGCTATGGGTGGGTGTTGTTATGGTGACCAGTGAGCTGAGATAAGGTGGAGCTTTACCTAGCAAAGACTTATAGATGATCTGGAGCCAGTGGGTCTGGCGCCGAATATGTAGCGAGGGCCAGCTGACGAGAGCATACGTCGTAGTGTTGGGTGGTATATGGGCTTTGGTGACAAAACGGATGGCACTGTGATAGACTGCATCCAGTTTCCTGAGTAGAGTGTTGGAGGCTATTTTGTAGATGACATTCCCGAAGTTGAGGATCGGTAGGATAGTCAGTTTTACGAGGGTATGTTTGGCAGCGTGAGTGAAGGAGGGTTTGTTGCAAAATTGGAAGCCGATTCTAGATTTAATTTTGGATTGGAGATGCTTAATATGAGTCTGAAAGGAGAGTTTATAGTCTAGCCAGACACCTAGGTAGTTGTCCACATATTCTAAGTCAGAACCGTGATGCTAGTCGGGCGGGTGGGTGCAGGCAGCTATCGGTTGAAAAGCATGCATTTAGTTTGACTAGAGTTTAAGAGCAGTTGGAGACCACGGAAGGAGTGTTGTATGGCATTGAAGCTCGTTTGGAGGTGTGTTGTATACAGAATGGTGTCGACTGCATAGAGGTGGATCAAGGAAGCACCCACAACAAGAGCGACATCATTGATGTATACATAGAAAAGAGTAGGCCTGAGAATTAAACCCTGTGGTGCCCCCATAGAGACTGCCAGAGGTCCGGACAACAGGCCCTTCGATTTGACACACTGAACTCTATCTGAGAAGTAGTTGGTGAACCAGGCAAGGCAGTCATCTCAGAAACCAAGGCTGTTGAGTCTGCCGATAAGAATGTGGTGATTGACAGATTCGAAAGCCTTGGCCAGGTCGATGAAGACGGCTACACAGTACTGTCTTTTATCAATGGCGGTTATGATATTGTTTAGTACCTTGAGCATGGCTGACATGCACCCGTGACCAGCTCGGAAACCGGATTGCACAGCGGAGAAGGTACGGTGGGATTCGAAATGGTCAGTGATCTGTTTGTTAACTTGGCTGTTTGTTAACTTGGCTATAATGGCATTCGCAATAATTGGATGTGCATTCTGCCACCTACTGTGCAGGTAAATATTAAGGATCCCTAAAAGGAAAAAATAATATACAAAACTAACAACGAACAAAATAATTACTAAACAAAATCAACCCGCTTTTCTGTCTTTGAGCCCCAAAAACGTATTGGCTGCAGATATAATGATATCCAGTAATGATATCCAGCTTCTTGGACTTCTTAGACACTTATGCTGTACAATTAATCACTGTGGCTATAAATGCCACAAAATCCACCTTCTTCACAATGAATGTATCAGGATCACTCAATTGACTTAAAACACTAGCAACTGGTTGTAATGCATCTTCAACACTGTTGCCTCTTGCCTCTTGGACTGTCTTCAACGCCTCCACATAGATCTGCTGCACAGCCATGATCCTTGACACCTCCTTCACCCTAACAGGGCACTTAAGGAAGTCTGGAGTATGATCCCCACCACAGTTGCAACAATTTCCATTCACAGATTCTTCAATACCATACTTCTCTCTTCTACAAACATGTGACCATATAATACCTACGTGTTTCAAGCAGACCTCCCTGTGCCCTAGAAAGCGAAGGTAACCTGCCTAAATGATTACCGCCCCATAGCATTCACGTCGGTAGCCATGATGAGATTTGAAAGGCTGGTCATGGCTCACATCAACACCATCATCCCAGAAACCCTAGACCCATTCCAATTCACATACCGCACCAACAGATCCACAGATGACGCAATCTCAATCACCTTCCACACTGCCCTTTCTCACCGGGACAAAAGGAACACCTATGTGAGAATGCTGTTCATTGACTACAGCTCAGCGTTCAACACCATAGTGCCCACAAAGATTATCACTAAGCTAAGGACCCTTGGACTGCAACTGGATCCTGGACTTCCTGACAGGCCGCCCACAGGTCGTAAGGCTAGGCAACAACACATCTGCCACGCTGCTCCTCAACACGTGGGCCCCTCAGGTGTGCGTGCTTAGCCCCCTCCTGTACTCCCTGTTCACCCACAACTGCATGGCCAAGCATGACTCCAACGCCATCATTAAGTTTGCTGACGACACAACTGTGGTAGGCCCGATCACCGACAACGATAAGACACCCTATAGGGAAGTCAGAGACCTGGCAGTGTGGTGCCAGGCGAACAACCTTTCTGTGAGCAAGACAAAGGAGATGATCGTGGAATACAGGAAAAGGGGGGCCGAACATGCCCCCATTCACATTGACGGGGCTGTAGTGGAGTGGGTTAAGTTTCAAGTCCCTTGGTGTCCATATCACCAACAAACTATCATGTTCCAAACACACCAAGAAAGTTTTGAAGAGGCTAAGACAATGCCTTTTCCCCCTCAGGAGACATGTCATGGGTCCCCACATCCTCAAAATGTCTTACTGCTTCACCATTGAGAGCATCCTGACCGGTTGCATCACCGCCTGGTATGGCAACTGCTCGGCATCCGACTGCAAGACGCTACAGAGGGTAGTGTGTACACCACTGGGGCCAAACTTCCTGCCATCCATGACCTATATACTAGGCGGTGTCAGAGGAAGGCACAAAAAATTGTCAAAGACTCCAGTCATGCAAGTCATAGACTGTTCTCTCTGCTACCGCACGGCAAGCGGTACCAGAGCGCCAAGACTAAAAGGGTCCAAAAGGCTCCTTAACAGCTTCTACCCCCAAGCCATAAGACTGCTGAACAATTAATTTGCATTATTTGCATTGAACCCCCCTTTGTTTTTACACTGCTGCAACTTGCTGTATATTAGCTATGCATAGTCACTCTACCCATACCTACATATACAAATTACCTCAACTAACCTGGACCCCCACACATTGACTCGGTTTTATTGTTATTTTATTGTGTTACTTTTTTAAATTGTTGGTTAAGGGCTTGTAAGTATGCATTTCACGGTACGGTCTACACCTGTTGTATTCGACGCATGTGATGGATATAAAATCACATTTTAATTCCCACACTATAATGGTTTGGGCACAAGTGCTCTCACCGCATACCTCTCATATCCAAGCTTCACATATTCAGGTAGAGTCTCCTCAAACAACAATAATAATGATAGGCTTTTCTCCTTCCTTCCATTTACCATACGGATCAGGCGAAATGCACTGACCACTCCTAGGATTTTCTGACTATATCCAACGAGACTCCAGCTATAACTCCTTTGGCAGGCGCCCTGCTCCGAAGATCAATAGATGATACTTCTGACGTGGACAATTTTGCCAGATCCAGTGCAGCTTCGAGTCACCTTGATTGAATGCACCTTTCCCACTGCTTTCTTCACAGTCCTCGATATTACAAATGGACTTCCCAAAATAATCTCCTTGTCCAAAAAACACAGTCCAATAAGAAATGCATTATTGGACCGGTCCTTGTCTTCTACTACAACTTGCTTGGTTTGTTCCATTCTTTTGATTTCACTATTTTTGATTCATTGTCACACACTTCACTTGCCACACTTTCAGATTTAAACACATTCAAAGATACTTCTCTAAAGATGAGGACATTTTAACACTCAGAGCTTGGGATTTTTGACCAATTACGTTCACGTTTTCATGCTGCGTCACACAGTTGGTACGGTGGCTGTTTGGGATATCACACCCACATCAAACCACACCCCCAAAACTAATGGCTTCTTGCATTTTTTGTGAGAAGGCTAAAATACTAGGCCTAATCAATGAGTTCAGCCCCTCTTTGAAGGCAGAATGTAGTGAGGCTGGGAAATGTGCCAAAGATTTTTAACTACACTGACGAGATAATGGACTTGCCTTGGGAATCGTTGTCCATGAAGTCGGAGGAAAGGCTGGAACTCTTAGCCAATAAGATGCCAGAGAGATTTGTCACTAGGCAGAACAAGACCTGAAATAAAGTTGTTTTTCTCAAATTCGTTGTGATTGTTATATCTAGCTGAGCCGTAGAACACACGTTTGCACGGTTTCACATTGTAAATCACTCATACTACCTCAATTGGGCCAACCAACCAGTGCTCCCGCACATTGGCTAACCGGGCTACCTGCATTGTGTCCTGCCACCCACCACCCGCCAATCCCTCTTTTACGCTACTGCTACTCTCTGTTCATCATATATGCATAGTCACTTTAACCATATCTACATGTACATTCTACCTCAATCAGCCTGACTAACCGGTGTCTGTATGTAGCCTCGCTACTTTTATAGCCTCACTACTGTATATAGCCTGTATTTTTACTGTTGATTTATTTATGTACTTACCTATTGTTCACCTAATACATTTTTTGCACTATTGGTTAGAGCCTGTAATGAAGCATTTCCCTGTAAGGTCCACACCTGTTGTATTCGGTACACATGACAAATAAACTTTGATTTGATTTGACATGTGCCACTCATTCTGATAATCCATTCATATATAAAGCAGCACACTGTCGTACACCATAACAACCGCACAGTACGACGTACAGTGCATAACAGTGATGTCAAGCCTGTCCACTCATAGAGGACCATCATAACAATGTAAACATTAAGCACCTCCTAGTCGATCAAATAGGCCTCACGTAGTGAATTGGCTTTCTTTTTTTCATGTTAATCGAACTCGATGGACCCTCTCCCATTGCATCCCATTGAAAAAGCACTTCCACATTTTTTTTCACATGGATGGAAGTCAAGCCTATACCTCTTTGGATGAGCTAACTGGACTATTGCATTTAGTAGAGGATGGAGACGCAGGAATATTTGAATTTGGTGTCGGTTAATTTGTACTGATTCTTTCCTCACTGCATGGTTACTTTCAGAATGCACATTGTGATCTGATGAATCTGTCATTCATTTATTGTTTGTACACTGTCCGAAGTATAATGTTTCTCAGTTGATCAATTCCTTGCATGTGTACTGTGTACTGTCACTTCTGTCTTTTGTCGACTGCTGCTATTTTGACAAGGTCTCTCTTGCAAAATACATTTGATTTCAATGAGACTAACGTGAATAAATAAAGGTTCAATGCAGAAATCACTTTAGCTTGAATAGCATTATAAGTAATCACATCTCAAAATCACGCATTTATTTTTTTATCTTCCTATTGCAGCTCTGCTGCTCAACCAGGGTAAGATCTAATAAGTTTTGCACACAATTGAAAGGTCCACTGTGATTTTTACAGATGCTTTTGAACATTAAAATGATATATACCCATTGATTATTTTACAATATGGCTTATTAATGCATCATGAGCTTAGTTCACCTGTCTAACCCCATCATAACTACAAAATATGTATTTGTTTAACTCCATTTATATTAGTCCCATCATGTATTGTAGTAAGAGAACATTCCCCTTTCCTCTCCCCCTTTAGGGAACCCTACTCCAGAAGAGGAGGACGCCAGACGTATCTCAGAGATGGGGAAGCCCATTCTAGGGGAGCACAGCAGGCTAGAGGTCATCATAGAGGAGTCCTACGAGTTTAAGGTGTGTGTGTGTGTGTGTGTGTGTGTGTGTGTGTGTGTGTGTGTGTGTGTGTGTGTGTGTGTGTGTGTGTGTGTGTGTGTGTGTGTGTGTGTGTGTGTGTGTGTGTGTGTGTGTGTGTGTGTGTGTGTGTCATATACAGTGTGTGCGTGCGTGTCTGTATGTGTGTTGTGTTATGTTTGATTAACCCCTCTCACTGTGGCACCCTCTCACCCAACAGATCCGACAGGGAATGACTCCAAATGGGATACTAGACCCGGTATTGTAGCCACTAGCATGCAGTGTGCTCTGGGATTTATTTGACAGGACTGAGGTGTCTCTTAACTGAGAGCCTCTAGAACTGGAGGATCTCTACTTCCATTTACACGTTCTCATCTTTCAGAATAGAACAGAGCTGTTGCTCAACCTAGTTTTGCCCCCCACCAGCCATTACGCATTTGGTCTATTCAACCACCAGAACACCTGATTCAACTTATTAAGGGCTTGGTAATTAGATTACTAATTGAATCAGGTGAGCTAGTTCTAAAAATGTATTTTAAACTAATGTGGAATCGCTGGGGTAATCTCTTGGGGGGGGGATGTCCGAGGACCAGGTCGGGAAACACTGGAATAGATACAGTATATTGTGATGTTGATAGAATGTATATCAAAGCCAAGAAACCTTTTCACACAAACTGTCCTGTAAGTATGTAATGTAATTGAAAAATAGGGGTAGGATTGTAGAGAATCGAAGGACTGTGAATGTAATAAGAAACGTTAGGTGCTGGTTTGAGCACGGTAGCAAACACTACAGAATGTCCGGTCAGAACAAGGATGAGGTGGATATCCAGGTTAAGAGGAGTTTAATGGAGGATATCCACACTCACACACACAAATGACACATCTGACCACTCATGGTTCAGATAACTGAGAATCATGTCCAGTGTTAACTGACATTAACTACAGTGAGGCAAAAAAGTATTTAGTCAGCCACCAATTGTGCAAGTTCTCCCACTTAAAAAGATGAGAGAGGCCTGTCATTTTCATCATAGGTACACTTCAACTATGACAGACAAAATGAGGGAAAAAAATCCAGAAAATCACATTGTAGGATTTTTTATGAATGTATTTGCAAATGATGGTGGAAAATAAGTATTTGGTCAATAACAAAAGTGTATCTCAATACTTTGTTATATACCCTTTGTTGGCAATGACAGAGGTCAAACGTTTTCTGTAAGTCTTCACAAGGTTTTCACCCCCTGTTGCTGGTATTTTGGCCCATTCCTCCATGCAGATCTCCTCTAGAGCAGTGATGTTTTGGGGCTTTTGCTGGGCAACACAGACTTTAAACTCCCTCCAAAGATTTTCTATGGCGTTGAGATCTGGAAACTGGCTAGGCCACTCCAGGACCTTGAAATGCTTCTTACGAAGCCACTCCTTCGTTGCCCGGGCGGTGTGTTTGGGATCATTGTCATGCTGAAAGACCCAGCCACGTTTAATCTTCAATGCCCTTGCTGATGGAAGGAAGGTTTCACTCAAAATCTCACGATACATGGCCCCATTCATTCTTTCCTTTACACGGATCAGTCGTCCTGGTCCCTTTGCAGAAAAACAGCCCCAAAGCATGATGTTTCCACCCCCATGCTTCACAGTAGGTATGGTGTTCTTTGGATGCAACTCAGCATTCTTTGTCCTCCAAACACGACGTGTTGAGTTTACCAAAAAGTTATATTTTGGTTTCATCTGACCATATGACATTCTCCCAATCTTCTTCTGGATCATCCAAATGCTCTCTAGCAAACTTCAGACGGGCCTGGACATGTACTGGCTTAAGCAGGGGGACACGTCTGGCACTGCAGGATTTGAGTCCCTGGCGGCGTAATGTGTTACTGATGGTAGGCTTTGCTACTTTGGTCCCAGCTTTCTGCAGGTCATTCACTAGGTCCCCCCGTGTGGTTCAGGGATTTTTTTTTTTTTTTTTTTTTTTTTTTTTGACCCCACAGGGTGAGATCTTGCATGGAGCCCCAGAACAAGGGAGATTATCAGTGGTTTTGTATGTCTTCCATTTCCTAATAATTGCTCCCACAGTTGATTTCTTCAAACCAAGCTGCTTACCTATTGCAGATTCAGTCTTCCCAGCCTGGTGCAGGTCTACAATTTTGTTTCTGGTGTCATTTGACAGCTCTTTGGTCTTGGCCATAGTGGAGTTTGGAGTGTGACTGTTTGAGGTTGTGGACAGGTGTCTTTTATACTGATAACAAGTTCAAACAGGTGCCATTAATACAGGTAACGAGTGGAGGACAGAGGAGCCTCTTAAAGACGAAGTTACAGGTCTGTGAGAGCTAGAAATCTTGCTTGTTTGTAGGTCACCAAACACTTATTTTCCACCATCATTTGCAAATAAATTCATTAAAAATCCTACAATGTGATTTTTGGGGATTTTTTTTCTCATTTTGTCTGTCATAGTTGAAGTGTACCTATGATGAAAATTACAGGCCTCTCTCATCTTTTTAAGTGGGAGAACTTGCACAATTGGTGGCTGACTAAATACTTTTTTGCCCCACTATGTGGTCCTGAAAGGAAAGAGGAGAAATAAATCATATCACATATGGCATCATTTAGTAACCAAAAATGTGTTAAACAAATCAAAATAGATTTTAGATTTTAGATTCTTCAAAGTAGCCACCCTTTGCCTCGATGACAGCTTTGCACACTCTTGGCATTCCCTCAACCAGCTTCACCTGGAATGCTTTTCCAACAGTCTTGAAGGATTTCCCACATATGCAGAGTACTTGTTGGCTGCTTTTCCTTCACTCTGCGGTCCAACTCATCCCAAACCATCTCAATTGGGTTGACGTCGGGTGATTGTGGAGGTCAAATCATCTGATTCATTCTCCATCACTCTATTTATTGGTCAAATAGCCCGTACACAGCGTGGAGGTGTGTTAGGTCATTGTCCTGTTGAAAAACAAATGATAGTCTCACTATGCGCCAACCAGATGGGATGGCGTATCGCTGCAGAATGCTGTGTGCGTTGAATTCTCAGTAAATTACTGGCAGTGTCATCAGCAAAGCATCCCCACACCATCAAACCTCCTCCTCCATGCTTCACGGTGGGAACCACACATGCAGAGATCATCCGTTCACCTACTCTGCGTCTCACAAAGACACGGCGGTTGGAACAAAAAATCACAAATTTGGACTCATCAGACCAAAGGACAGATTTCCACCGGTCTAATGTCCATTGCTCGTGTTTCTTGGCCCAAGTAAGTCTCTTCTTATTGGTGTCCTTTAGTAATGGTTTCTTTGCAGCAATTCGACCATGAAGGCCTGATTCACCCAGTCTCCTCTGAACAGTTGGTGTTGTGTCTGTTACTTGAACTCTGTGAAGGATTTATTTGGGCTTATCCTCTGTTGCAGAGGTAACTCTGTGTCTCTGGGTCTTCCTTTCCTGTGACGGTCATGAGAGACAGTTTCATCATAGCGCTTGATGGTTTTTGTGAGTGCGCTTGATGGTTTTTGTGAGTGCACTTGAAGAAACTTTCAAAGTTTTTGAAATTTTACGCATTGACCGACCTTCATGCCTTAAAGTAATGATGAACTGTAATTTCTCTTTGCTTATTTGAGCTGTTTTTGCCATAACATGAACTTGGTCTTAGCCCTATTTGGTAAATCTTCTCTATACCGCCCCTACCGTGTCACAACAAAACTGATTGGCTCAAACGCATTATGAAAGGAAAGAAATTCCACAAATGAACTTTTATCAAGGTAAACCTGTTAATTGAAATGCATTCCAGGTGACTACCTCATTAAATTGGTTGAGAGAATGCCAAGAGTGTGCAAAGTTGTCATCAAGGCAAATGGTGGCTACTTTGAAGAATCTCAAATATAAAATATATTTAGATTTGTTTAACACTTTTTTGGTCACTACATGATTCCATATGTCCTATTTAATCATTTTGATGTCTTCACTATTATTCTACAATGTAGAAATAACAAAAATAAAGAAACACCTTTGAATGAGTATGTGTGTCTAAACTTTTGACTGGTACTGTATATAGAATAGAAAATAGCTTAGCACAATAAATGAGTAATGCTAATAAATGCTAATCACTAACAGTTATGCTGAAATGCTAATGCATTCCAATACAAAATGCTAATGTTTGCTAACGCAAACGGGAGCGCGAGCTAGCTAACAACCTCAATACACAGTAATTGTACACAATAAACCACAAAACTTAGCTCCACATAATATGACACAGATCTCAAGGCACTTATGTTTAGATGCACACACAATTAAACATCAGACAGTCCACAGCAGGAAAAGTTCAGCAGGAGGTAAAACTGTGGATGTGCTCATCAGGATGGGGATAGCATGTTTCTGACCGCACAGAGTGCTGGGGTCATAGACTAACTGAAACTGAAGTCCTGGGAATCAAGGCCAGTGATAGGCTGAAAGGAGATGTGTTGATAATTATTTGACTGACCTTGACCAATAAGACACTAACAAAAGTGGGGGTCCTCTGAATGGGAGATTAAGCTGCCGAAGTAATGGCTAAAATCAGCTGACTGAAGCTGGCCGTTTTAACAGTAATGATACTTCTCTTCTACCCTCATGTCTATCCTGACTTCAGTTTGATAAGAACAGAAGTCATGAGACAGAATGTGTGTGACATTTTATGTGTTTGCGCTTCAGAGCATGCCGTGTCAGCTTTTGTTGTTGAATACTTGCCCACTCTCATTGCTAATCTTTTTTGTGTTTTGATAGAGCACCGTGGACAAACTCTTGAAGGACACCAATCTGGCTGTGGTGATTGGAACTCATTCCTGGAGAGAACAGTTCATTGAGGCGGTCACAGTCAGTTCAGGAGGTCAGACATAACCTGAGTTATGTCATGTAAATAATTCACAAATATGTAATGATACATACAGTGCATTCGGAAAGTATTCAGACCGCTTGACTTTTTCCACATTTTGTTACGTTACAGCCTTATTCTAAAATGGATTAAAAAACAACTTTTATTAATCAATCTACACACAATACCCCATAATGACAAAGTGAAAACAGAAATACTTTATTTACGTAAGTATCCAGACCCTTCGCTATGAGACTCAAAATTGAGCTCAGGTACATCTTGTTTCCATTGATCATCCTTGAGATGCTTCTACAACTTGATTGGAGTCCACCTGTGGTCAATTAAATTGATTGGACATGATTTGGAAAAGCACATACCTGTCTATGTAAGGTCCCACAGTTGACATTGCATGTCAGAGCAAAAACCAAGCCATGAGGTCGAAGGAATTGTCCAGCCTCCATCATTCTTAAATGGAAGACGTGTAGAACCACCAAGACTCTTCCTAGAGCTGGCCACCCGGCCAAACTGAGCAATCAGGGAAGAAGGACCTTGGTCAGGGAGATGACCAAGAACCCAATGGTCACTCTGACAGAGCTCCAGAGTTCCTCTGTGGCGATGGGAGAACCTTCCAGAAAGACAACCTTCTCTGCAGCACTCCACCAATCACGCCTTTATGGTAGAGTGGCCAGACAGAAGCGACTCCTCAGTAAAGGAACATGACAGCCCACTTGGAGTTGGCCAAAAGGCACCTAAAGGACTCTCAGACCATGATAAACTAGATTCTCTGGTCTGATGAAAACAAGCTTGAACTCTTGGGCCTGAATGCCAAGCGTCACATCTTTAGAAAACCTGGCACCATCCCTACGGTGAAGCATGGTGGTCTGGGAGACTAGTCTGGAGTAAGGGTAATATGAACGGAGCAACGTACAGAGAGATCGTTGATGAAAACCTGCTACAACGCAGGAGTGGCTTCGGGACCGGTCTATGAATGTTCTTGAGTGGCCCAGCCAGAGCTCAGACTTAAATCTGATCGAACATCTCTGGAGAGACCTGAAAATAGATGTGCAGCGGCGCTCCCCATCCTACCTGACCAAGCTTGAGAGGATCTGCAGAAAACAATGGGAGAAAGTCCCCAAATAAAGGTGTGCCAAGCTTGTAGCGTCATGTACCCAAGAAGACTCCAGGCTGTAATGGCAGCCAAAGGTGTTTCAACAAAGTACTGGGTAAAGGGTCTGAATACTTATGTAAATGTGATATTTCGTTTAAAAAAAAAAAAAATTACAAAAAAGTCTAAAAACCTGTTTTTGATATGTCATTATGTCGTATTGTGTGTAGATTGATGAGGAATTTTTAAAGCCAGTAACGCAACAAAATGTGGAAAAATCAAGGGATCTGAATACTTAGCGAATGCACTGTACATATATAATGTGTATATTTTACAGTATATTGTGTGTGTGTGCGTGTGTGTTTGTTTGTCTGTATGGTTTGTATCATGGTTTGGTCTTTTCTCCGGCAAATGTATGCTATCGATAAATACTCATCGATAACACTGTTTGTCACTGTCTTCTACCTGCCTCATTTTGCCAGGTGACGAGGAAGAGGGAGTGGAGCGGCGAATGCCCAACTGCTTTGACTACTTCATGCACATTGTGACAGTTTTCTGGAAGATTCTGTTTGCCTGCGTGCCACCTACCGAGTACTGGAATGGCTGGGCCTGCTTTGTGGTGTCCATCATTGTCATTGGCTTACTAACCACCGTCATCGGGGACCTGGCCTCCCACTTCGGCTGCACCGTGGGCCTCAAAGACAGTGTCACTGCTGTGGTGTTTGTGGCTCTGGGCACCTCCATCCCTGGTGAGTGTGTGTGTGTTGGACAAGTGTGTGTGTGTGTGTGTGTGTGTGTGTGTGTGTGTGTGTGTGTGTGTGTGTGTGTGTGTGTGTGTGTGTGTGTGTGTGTGTGTGTGTGTGTGTGTGTGTGTGTGTGTGTGTGTGTGTGTGTGTGTGTGTGTGTGTGTGTGTGTGACTGAGTGTCTGCTTTAAGTTACTTTATCTTCAATCCAAGCTAGCTATTTACCCTAAACCTAACTCTTGAACCAACTAAAACCCAAAATGATACCTCCCAACCTCTATTTAAACCTCTCCCAGCCTTAGTGATACTAATCCTAACCTTATTCTAACCATATTCTAAACTCTAACCCAAACCTCTTTCCATAGACACCTTTGCCAGTAAAGTCGCTGCCACCCAGGACCAGTATGCCGACGCGTCGGTGGGCAACGTGACGGGTAGCAATGCGGTCAACGTTTTCTTGGGCATCGGGGTGGCGTGGTCCATCGCTGCCATCTACTGGGAGACCAAAGGTCAAACTTTCCGCGTGGACCCCGGCTCACTGGCCTTCTCGGTCACGCTCTTCACCATCTTCGCCTTCATCAACATGGGGGTGCTGATGCTCCGCCGCCGGCCGTCTGTAGGGGGAGAGCTGGGGGGGCCCAAGGTCACCAAGGTGCTCACCACCCTATTCTTCTTTGGCCTCTGGTTCATCTACATCCTCTTTTCCAGCCTGGAGGCCTACTGCCATGTAAAGGGCTTCTGAGGGAGCACAGGGCTAGATAGGTAGATGGGTAGATTGAGGAACTCACACATGCACACAGACACACACACATGCGCATACATGCTTGCACGCACACATACACACACATACACACACATACACATCATCATCATCATCATTGCCACTGCAACGACACATCTTCGACATCTAGCAGAAGATCCACTACCAGGAGTAATGATGCAAATGTCTATTTTCTGTACTCACTGCTCACAGAGAGAATGTCAGACACTCTCTCGCTCGCTCTCTCTCTCTCACACACACACACACACACACACACACACAAAATGTAGGGTGTAGAAGAAAATGTAGAAGGAAAAGGTGGTTATTAGTAGAGGAATGTGGTGGTGATGGACTATGTGATGATCACAATCACAGGATGCTAATATGCCTGGTATAGAAAGTGGAGGGGACACCGTGCAAAGACACTCTTTAAAATAGGCTGCTCAGGTTAAGAGGAAAGACATGGATGGAGTGTGAAGTCTGGATCTTGACAACACTGGAGACCACATCAACATGATTCTGGTCTGGGTCTGTCTGGGCCTCAGCTCCTGAGGTCTGGGTATAGTTTTACAGTTTTGGACCAGGCCATAATCTTTGGTAGTCTCTCAACTCACGTGGTCAAGATCTGTCACTGAATACCATCTCTTGTCAGAGTTATTTGGCCACGTAGCTCTGGTCCATCGTGCAACGACAACAACGAGTTACCTCTTCAGAGGCAACTCGTTGTTGTCATCACGCAATGGACCAGAGCTAGTGGCCAAGTAGGACTGACATAACACTGAGGGGACACCTTGTTCTGCATGCCTTGCCGGCGGCAAAGTATCAGCACCCCAATGTTAATTCCCTAATGTGGGAGCCGGGTAGGAATGCAATGGCTAACACTTAGGTGGACCCATTGTGCAAAACTGTTTGAAATTATATAATTTCAATCAGTGTTGCCCACTGGGGAAGATGCCTTATTTGACTGTAAGGTCAAATAAGAGTTTTGGTTTGAGTCTAGGTCTTCATCTTGCTGCTTATGGCCTACCTATGTTAGTTGAACGAGGGCACTACGGTGGCTGATCCAGATAAACTTGATGAACAGAACAATGTAAACTACACATGGCAGATAAGCATCTCCCTTTCTCCCTTTTGGTCCTGTATGGCACAATGGATATAGCTGCCTCCGACACCCACAACAACCTCTTCCCCAGCTTTTGTATTATACATTTCTCTTGGAAATAGTTGTATCTCTATTCCCTATTATGTCATCTTGTGGCAAGAGGTGAAATGCTAATATAATTAGCTTATCCCCTTTCATTTGGGCTCACCCCAGTCTTCATAGCAAAAACAACCAAAGACTATGGGCTCAATGCTGTTTAGTAGCATGCTATTGCATGCTGTTTAAAAATGCTGAGAAGCTGCTATGACATGAAATACTGTAAATTATAGAGAAATCACTGAGTATCTGCCATTTAGAGTGACAATGTGACAGAGATAATTCATCCAACTCAACATGAGTAGTCTTATCATCAATTTATTTATGAATTTTGTCATTAAATGTATGTATATTTTAATGTAAGAACTTACATTCACAAGAAATGACATTGTAATTTATTTCAAGTTGTAACAATTACATTGAAAATGTATCACAGTTCTCAGTCTCTGTTTGATCAATCTCATATTTTATTGTAATATTTTAATGATTTTTTTGCCTAAGATGTGAGATGTGTCTCTGAGATGTGTCTCAGACACTGAGATGTGTCTCAGTGTCTGTGGCCTAAGGAAGTTTCTGCTGGAGCTAGCTCAATATTGGACTAAAAGGAGCATAACGTTACTCCTTAGTCCTAGGACCTTACATGCTGCCAGCAGCATACCATCCTGCATACCACTGCTGGCTTGCTTCTGAAGCTAAGCAGGGTTGGATGGGAGACCAGATGCTGCTGGAAGTGGTGTTGGAGGGCCAGTAGGAGGCACTCTTTCCTCTGGTCTAAAAAAAAATATCCCAATACCCCAGGGCAGGGATTGGGGACACTGCCCTGTGCAGGGTGCTGTCTTTTGGATGGGACGTAAAAAAAATGGGTGTACTGACTCTCTGAGGTCATTCAAAATGTATTTCCCAGTCGGAGCTCGTTTTTTCGGGAATTCCCAGTTGTCTTGAACTCACTGAAGTCAAGTTTTCACAGTTCCGAGTTAACAGTTGTTTTGAGCACGGCAAAATCATGCTTCATTGACAGCATGGACAATGTTGAATGTTTATCATTTTAAATTTGGAAAAGAGCCCCTTAATCCCAGATTTGGGACCACACAGCCACTGTCACTGATTCCTTACAAACCACTCATTGTTGAATTTGTGATTTCCAACTTGCTGAGTAATGTTAATGTCCAATCGCCGATGAGCACCGAATACGTTTTATCTATAATTTCTCTTCCTTATTTATCTTCATATGATAAGGATTAAAAAGGATTTGCCAGTAGATTGTTGACTTGATTCATGATGATTACTGCTAGTTAAGATTTTGAAAGTATGATGTTGACATGATCAGTCCAATCCAAGCTACTGTTCATATAATGGGATTTGACGTCATTTTATCTGTGACCAATGACCTTGAGCCTTCTTGGACGGGCACTTCTATTGCAGCACCCAAGGGGATAGAATTTACAAAGTCTACCATTAAACTTGGAGGTGAGTAATGTCCCCATGAGTGACAGAACACTGAGCCAATCACGGCGCAACGCTCCATATTTTCTGCTGGCTTGCCCCACCACCACAGAAAGCACTGAGCTAGGTTGTAACACCTGCATTTTGGAGCTGCCTTAGTCAAGAAAAAAAAAAGAGACCATGTTTGTATGCGGCTTTATTAACTCAAATATATATATTTGTTGCAAACAGATATGTGACACATATTAATGCCAAAATAACATGCGAAACAGGCAAGTGCTAGAAATGTTGGGCTCAAAACTGGTGGGTCTCTGCCCCACCTGCCCTGAATGACGGGGTCGCCACTGAAGTCTTTTTTAAAATTTTAACCTTCATTTAACTAGGCAAGTCAGTTAAGAACATTCGTATTTACAATGGCGGCCTAACAAACGGCAAAAGGCCTCATGCGGGGGCTGGGATTAAAAATAAATCATAAAATATAAATTTAGGACAAAACACACATCACGACAAGAGAGACAACACAACACTACATAAAGTGAGACCTAAGACAACAACATAGCATGGTAGAAACAGAACATGGCAACAACATGGTACAAACATTATTTGGCACAGGCAACAGCGCAAAGGGCAAAAAGGTAGAAACAACAATACATCACGCAAAGCAGCTACAACTGTCAGTAAGAGTGTCCATGATTGTGTCTTTGAATTAAGAGATTGAGATAAAACTGTCCAGTTTGAGTGTTTGTTGCAGCTCGTCCCAGTCGCTAGCTGCAGCGAACTGAAAAGATGCGCGACCCAGAGATGTGTGTGCTTTGGGGAACTTTAACAGAATGTGACTGGCAGAACGGGTGTTGTATGTGGAGGATGAGGGCTGTAGTAGATATCTCAGATAGGGGGGAGGGGGGCCTAAGAGGGTTTTATAAATATGCATCAACCAGTGGGTCTTGCAACGGGTATACAGAGATGACCACTTTACGGACGAGTATAGAGTGCAGTGATGTGTCCAAAAAGGAGCATTGGTGGCAAATCTGATGGCCAAATGGTAGAGAACATCTCGGCGCTCGAGAGCATACCTGCCGATCTATAAATTATGTCCCCGTATTCTAGCATGGGTAGGATGGTCATCTGAATCGAGATTAGTTTGGCAGCTGGGTGAAAGAGGAGTGATTACGATAGAGGAAACCAAGTCTAGATTTAATTTTACCCTGTAGTTTTGATATGTGCTGCGAGAATGACAAGTACTTGTATGAGGTGACTACCTCAAGCTCGAGTCATGTTCAATGGCTAGGCTGGAGCCAGACCCAATTGTGTAAAATGTTTCATTCATCCATCCACCTGTTTATTTTAATAGTCCATTTTGTTTACTTGTGGAATAGTCCATCCAACGTTAATGTATAATTGGCGTGTGACGTGTCGGTAGTATTTACCATGACTAGTAGTCGTCACTCGTTCCAATTTTTATTTTTTTCCCCATTAATTTTTACACCAATTTTGAGTTTGTATCTGCACCATCTAGTGGAAACCGTGCATATTGTTTGTAGGAACCAATGGGATGTTACTATTGAGGAAATCCCTCCTCCTTGAAACCGAAAGAAGAAGCGCTCTCCGGTTGGCCAGGGAAGGCTGGCGGTATTTCCTTCTCTGGGTTATCTGTAAAACGTGCTGCTGCTCTGTGTGAAGAGCTAACAGCTAGGTCAATACGGGAAAGGTGGACCTGGAAAAGGTGAGTGCCCGGATTGATTTGTAACTATGCTAAGGAAATAAATACGACATTAATTAAATGTATAAACTCTTAAAAAGAATCACATTTTCTTACTCGTGTTTTCAGCTGACGTCTGAGGCCAACCGGGAAACGGTGTTCATTCACTCGCTGAGTTGAGGCGGCTAGTGTTAGCATAGTTATCTGCATCAAGTGAATATGGCAGCCATTGAATATTGTGGTCCAAGCTGCGTTTTCGACAAATGGTTTTAAATCAAATGTAGGATATCAAACATGCTTGGAGTAAATTTAAAGCAGTCTGTTTTATATCGTGATATTTCTCCTACTTGTATAGCCTTATTTGGTGAACAAAGCCGTATGAAACCAATGTGCGGCCTATCATTTCTAACAAGCGCAGTACGCGCACTTTTTTGTACGGCACACACTGGTGCTAGGAAGCGAGCTAATTGTGTGCATTGGTCCCGGCTTAATTACACATTTACCCGTAGTAACTAATTACTGTTACTTGTAATACATTAGTTACAGTTGTTAGTTAACGTTATGTGGTTATCAAAAAGTACATGTCTGGCTAACCAGCTAGTTACTCAAAGTCCGCCCACAAGGCCTGAGAACTAGGCCAACATTTTTCGCTGCAAGAGAGGAGTTCCCACATTTCTCCATAATGTGTCTCCATAATGACAATTCTAATAAAACTGGTAAAATTAATTTACCTGGTTCTCAGCATTTCGCCCTTTCTGATATTGGTTCGTCACATAAATGATTTAATCTGAACGATATGAATGATTATAGGGAATGGTTAAGAAAACATTGTGAAATGGTGTAACAAGGCACATTGCTTTAAAATCGATTTTTTAACTGGAGTATAAAAATCGAAAAGCCCCAACAGTTTGCTTTTATTAAATAAAACATTTTACATTCATGTGGCTGTAAGACAGCTTGATTTTTATTTTATTTTTCCCCAGTCATAATCCCTCTGGAGCTAGTTGGCTCTTGTCCCTCTTTCCTTTCCATCGTGAGTCCAGTACATCAAGTTTTATTATACTATTATTCGGTCACTACTACGACAATTTTATAGCCAGTAATGAAGTTAATCTGTTCCTCTCTCTCCTGGCTTCAACTTTCTAGACAATTTTGGCTAGCTAGTGCTACATACAGGGCTTGAGGCAAACTTTTTTTCACCATCATCCCAAAGTGCAATTTAAAACGTCCTAAACTGAAGATGACCAGTACCAAATTTAAAAAAACATGTTTACTGGTAGCCTACTACTGAAATTGATAAATGGGTATGTCAACTGAGCCAGCAATTGATATTAAAAAGATTGCCCCTAAAATACCAACACTGGAACAATACTTAAATCTATTTTGCGTAAATGTACACAATTAGACTACATGTATAGCCAGGGTTTTATTGGCTACTTACAGCCTCATGTCCACAGTGACACTTACATGAGGGATATGCCAGAAATGTAACCAAACTTGAAACCAGACTTTTAATTACATGCATACAGGCTAAACAGCGGTCATGTTTTACAATTATAATGTAGGATAATTCACATTAACGTCTAAAGTCTTGGTTCTGGTGATGTCATTGAGGCACAGGTTCTTCAGATCAAATGGTCACAAGTTGAGAGAAAGGCCGGCGCACGTCGCCCACTTTGCAATCTGAGCGAAGGCAGTCGGCATTCACAATCGTAGTGATTTTAGTAACCCTTGTTGCATCTGTAGATCTCCCCTCTTTCAAAAATTTGAATGGATATTTTAAACTGCAACATTGAAACGACTCCTGTGTGTGCATTGCTGTGCTTGTAATGTGAAGAAATAATAGTTGATATCAACATTTTAAGCTAAACGTTCTGATCTGTTGCATCAGCCTCATTGCTTTTTAAAAATGTGTTTTATGTACAGTAGGCCTAGTTGTATGAATTTTGGATCTATCGTCCCAGGGCTGTCCTTGAGTCTGTTTGGACCGTCCCCGACTATATAGCATACCCAGAGAGAAAGCACAATATTAAATCCTCTCTGGAACTGTTGGATGATTATTTCTCATTTTATCTCCCCTGCTGTGTAGGCTCTAGTAATGATTGGTAGGACTGTGGGTGGTCAGGAAGCAACTTGTGCTGCTGTTCTCGAATACTTTACTCTGCTGCAGTGCTTTCTCAACACACACACAGCCCTCCGCACCACTCATTCTTAGCAACCACCTGCCTCACTTCCTGATAGTCAGTAGTAGTAGGGCACAGATAAAATAAATAATAATTCGATGCCATGATGGCCGCACTGGACTTTAGTCGTAGCTCAAAAACCTGCGACCAATACATTTTCACCCGCAACATACTTTTCAAAGTAGCCTAATTTGGCGGGAAAGCTGCTGATATAGCAACCCTGGTTGGGTTTGATTCAAACCTGCTGGCAGCACACAAATAGTGGTCAATTTGGTGTGTGTGACCTTTATTTAACTAGGCAAGTCAGTTGAGAACAAATTATTATTTACAATGACTGCATACACCGGCCAAACCCGGACGACGCTGGGCCAATTGTGCGCCGCCCAATGGGACTCCCAATCACAGCCTGGATTCAAACCAGGGTGTCTGAAGTGACGCCTCTAGCACTGAGATGCAGTGCCTTCGACCGCTAATCCACTCGGGAGCATTTGCACGTGGCCCGATTTGTAATTCCTGTGGTCAATTTGGGTTGACTTTGCATATCCTTCTGGGGCTAGTTAGGGGCCATCAGTAAATTAGTGTACATGGGACAAAAACATTCCAAATAGCTCCAAATGTTAATGCCTTAACCTCAAACCAACTATAAATTGCAGAAGTTCTTATACAAATATTGAAAGTGTTTGAGAACTAAAAGGTGTGCAACATGAAAATATAATAATTTACTGTGTTTATTGACGGTCCCTGACTAGCCCCAGCGATTCAAAGTAAAAACCAACTTAGCCACGGTTGCACACCAGCAACTCATGCCACCTGCAAACACACACAAACTTAACACACCACATTTCTTAATTAGCCAAATCTAAATCAAGACATCGGGCTGTCTGCAGCCACACACAAATCTGTTTTTATTTATTTAATAAGAGGCCAAGTGCGGTTGCCTTTTAATGTTAGCTAATGTTGTAGCTAGCTCACCTTGATTTTGCCTCTTTGTAGCTTGCGCTGAAACTATTTCATTGTTGACAGGGTGTTCCCATAACACGAGCTTCTGGATAAATTCAATATTTTCATAAAATGATGAGTTAGTGATTATTTCCTACCCACTTCAAAAGGCCATGCTAGTTTTGGAGATCTGCATGGTGCTTCAATGTCTGTTTGCCACTCCTTTATCTGGTTTCAGCTTTTAAGATGTCCTACTCGTCATCACGAAGCTCCTCGCGCAACACTGACTGCAAGGTGTATGTAGGTGACCTAGGCAACGGTGCTGCCAAGGGGGAGTTGGAACGGGCGTTCAGCTACTATGGACCTTTGCGCAGTGTCTGGGTGGCCAGGAACCCACCTGGTTTTGCCTTTGTCGAGTACGAAGATCCCAGAGATGCTGAGGATGCGACAAAGGGCATGGACGGCAAGTGAGTACACGTGCGGTTGAATTGCTTACAGCAGCAGCACAGTATTGATTGGATTCAAAGGGCTCAGTCTGACACTTGGTCTCAGTTGTATGCCCCAAAATGACATCTATTCTTAAACCATTGTCATGTTTCAGAGTGCTCTGTGGTGCCCGCATAAGAGTGGAGTTGTCAACGGGTATGTCTCGCAAGTCGCGCCACGACCGCCCCAGCCGCCGGCACTTCGACCCCAACGACCGCTGCTACCAATGTGGCGAGAATGGCCATTATGCATATGACTGCTATCGCTTTAGCAAGAGGGGTGGTGGCCGCCGCAGCAGGTAGTGTAGAGGCGGTCTTTCCCACTGTTATTGGAATGTCACTTTTGTTGAATGACATTCAACAACATGGTGGCTCCAAGAGAATGTACTTTTTGTGGAGGCATCATACATGTCTTTAAATGCTACAGCTTTCTACTGCACATATTTGATCAATGATCCTCTCGCAGGTCCCGCTCACGGTCAAGGTCCAGGGGAAGGCGTTACCGCTCACGCAGCCGAAGCAACGGCCGCGACCGGTGAGTGGTTCTGTGTCACAAAAGGACCCCTGCAAGTTGACTCTAAGGGTCAAACTATGTTTTGAAAGACTTGGTCTCTTTATTTGATCTTTTTTTGTTCTAGCCGAACTCGAACCTGTCTGAAATTCGAAGAGACCTACCTGACTGATTCAGATCAGTGTTCTCTTAATGGCTGTTAATAGCTTTGAGTTCCCTTATCTCCCCCCACTAGGCGTTATAAATCCCCATCATACTCAAAGTGCAGAAACAGGTAAGACTTAATCTACTGCAGGAATTGGTGAACATATTTTTCTTTATTGTATTTTTCTGACTTAGTTTGTAGCTATCATCCCAACTAGTGCCTTCAGGAAGTGTTCACACCCCTTGATTTTTCTAGGTTGTGGGATTAAAATAGATTTTATTGTCCTTTTTTTGTCAACGATCTACACAATACTCTGTCAAAGTGGAAGAAACTTGTCATGAGAATTATGTTCTCAACGTTCATAAACTACTTCAATTAACCTGTTACTCCTACCCCCTACTTTTTCGAACATTCTGTTAAAAATCGCGCAACATTTCAGCGCCCTGCTGCTCATGCCAGGAATATAGTATATGCATATGATTAGTATGTGTGGATAGAAAACACTCAGACGTTTATAAAACTGGTTAAATCACGGCTGTGACTATAACAGAACGTGCGTTTCATCGAAAAGCGCAGGAAAATCTGATCACTGAAAATGGAAAAATATATCCATCCGCCACATCAACCCATTGTTAAAGGCGAACCACATTAAATGGGGCTGAGGTTGCAATACCTACAGCTTCCACGCAATGTCAACAGTCTTGTCATTTGCCTAGGCTTTGTTTCTTGGTCAAACGAAGAAGAGACAAGCCATTTGTTCAGGTCTCCGACCGGATATTTTGGTTGATATTTACCCGGTGGTGGATCTGGATGTATCAGAGAGGTTTCTAAGACTAGGATGCAGCTCAGAGCCCCTACTCTTCCCAAAAACCGCCAATCCTGTCCTTAGTTGGTCTGCTAGGTACCACCCCATACTCACACTTCTAGGATCACTCACAGTGATGAACGGTCGGGATAGGAATTCTTCGTTAAGGAAGTAACCCCCGGACACTGTTGGTACTTGGTTCTTCTCCTAACTCTGTCTGTGTGTGTGTGATCAGCAGTGCTTACATGTGTACACACTTTCTTGCCGTGGGTAACGTGGACCCAAGTGACTCTCAGCTATTCTAATGGAAAAGGCAGTGGTTTAACAGAACCTGGTATGGGCCTTCACAACGGGGCTGCTTCCTGGCTATTCTCCTCAGGGACTGGATCCACACCCAGTCTCCTGGTTGGATTGAGTGAATTTCCTGTAATTCACCTGTTGGACACAATCTTGGACATACGGGTTTAGTTAACAAACAGTCTTCTCGTGTTCTGCTAGTATATCTTCAACTTCTGTCTACCTGTTTTGGTCCCTAACTCTGTCCATCTATTTGTTCTACCTGATTAGCTAAACTGTCATCCATTATTTAAAGAAATAGATCCTAGTAAACCAACTCTAGGGATAAAATCTTGACCGAAATATTTTAGCTCCCATAATCGTGTCCACCAAGTAAGTTGGGAACGCTTCTACCCATTTGCTATATTTATGTACATGTATTTTTTTTAAGTAGTTCATTATCACATAGGGTTCATTATCACATAGGCCACAAAGTGTGTCCTAACCTGCTCTACAACCTGCTCCACTATCCCCCTGGTTGCCATGTATCAATATTGTTGCATATCTAAACAATGACTTAAGTAAGATTAGTAAAATATCCTTATGTCTGACATTCTTGTAGGATTGTCCCTTTCATTTTCTACATGTCCAATTCTCCCTGTGGAGTTAGTTCTTGGCTATCCTGTAACAATTCTCTGTCAAGTGTCTTATCTTAAAGATTTATCTGTGCTGCTTCGTATGGTTTTAAATGCCTATGTGCTTGTCTGTGTAAATAGTCACCTTTCTCATTTGGCAGGCACAAGTCAATGCTACTATTTTGGCCTGTTGTGCCAAATAATTTCTAGGCAATGGTTGTGTCTAACACCTTAGTTCCTGAAACCAACTAAGCTTTCATTCCCCTTTTGTCTCCACTCAGTAACTGTTATCTACCCACTGTGTCACTTCTATCTTCTCTCCTCATGCTACTCCCCAACCATCAAGGTCTCAGTAGTGTGGGGAGGGCTTCTCCGCCCTCCTGCCTTTCCTTCCATCTGTCTCTGTCTCTTTCTTATAACAGTCAGTATCAAATATGGGTTGTTTCCAAATATTGACTAAATGTCTCACTATCTCCCTGTCTGAACTCATTGATTTTTAGAAAAATCACCTGTCTATGGTGGCAATCTCTAAGGTTAGTTTAAGGTTATCCCATATCTCAATGCTCTCAGTGATCTTGGACCACCACAGATGTCATATTCCTGTCCTGTTGGGTTAGAGTTAACCCTAACCCTAATGTACAATAAATTCATTATCCAAATGGCCCTCCCATGAGGCTGATCAGACCACAAAGGAAAGCCATGATAGAGGTCAAGTCATACTACCTTTTTATAGTCGTGTTTCTTACTATATTATACAAAAGAAAGAAAAACCAAACATTTTCTACATGTTGTATCCCAGGTTTCCAGAACATTCCCTTTATCAAAAGAATTCATGTGTTTGGGCCTCCTGTGTGGCGCAGTGGTTAAGGGCGCTGTACTGCAGCGCCAGCTGTGCCATCAGTCCCTGGGTTCGCGCCCAGGCTCTGTCGTAACCGGCTGCGACCGTGGGGCGACGCACAATTGGTCTAGCGTCGTCCGGGTTCGGGGGGGGTTGGTCGGTAGGGATGTCCTTGTCTCATCGCGCACCAGCGACTCCTGTGGCGGGCCGGGCGCAGTGTGCGCTAACCAAGGTTGCCAGGTGCACGGTGTACCCTCCGATACATTGGTGCGGCTGGCTTCCGGGTTGGATGTGCGCTGTGTTAAGAAGCAGTACAGCTGGCTGGGTTGTGTATCGGAGGACGCATGACTTTCGTCTCTCCCGAGCCCGTACGGGAGTTGTAGGGATGAGACAAGATAGTAGAAACAATTGGATACCACGAAAAAGGGGTAAAATGTAAAAAATCTATTTAAAAAAGTATAATATTCCATATGTGTGTGGGAGACTATGAAAAATGGAAATCTCCTCAAACCCAAAGACAACCCCCAGGTTCTAAACAAACAATATTTCCAGGCCATTTCAATTTGGTAGAAATATGCCTCGATCTCATCAAAAGAAAGACCCTTGGTCAGCATTAATTCAGGAACGCAAACAAAACCTAATAATAGTGTTATCTTCTCATTGTACTACCTCCAACCATTAGTTTTAAATTTCATCAATGTACTTAATTGAGCATGGATACAATACTGTACTTTAAATCTATGAAATTCCCCTACTACTTGACTAGTTTAGCCCAAGCTTGCTTTGTAACGTTAAAACCCATTCAGTCTGTCTGCTAACAAGTCTCTCAAAATGCTTGATATGAATACCCTGCCATTAGACCCACACAACTTTGATTAATGTGCACTGTCCCTGCAAAATAAAATTAACTCAACCTGCAATCCACTTTACTGACCTGACATTGTTCCAAGTAATGGAAACAGATTGTTAGAATACCTTAACTTCCTGTTCAATTTCACTGGTGTAATCAAACCAAGAATCAATAATCTAAACAATCAAACCAAGAATCAATAACCAGAAACTATCACAACTTTTACGATTCAACTATTCAGACCTGAATCTCTTACAGCCAAATATTGCCCAGTGAGCACGACTAACTCCAGTGGACAAAAATATAACCTCTCCTCCAATGTTCTGCCTTACCGCTATCGTACGATTAAAACACAACTTTACAACTGTCCCTTCTCTTTCGGCTTCACACTTATGAAATGTCCAATACTTAAAAGTAACATGTAAGTCACCAAATGTATAACCTACATCAGTCAATCCATAAGAATAAAAACACAATTCGATGGGCATAACTCTATCGCAATTATCTCTCCGCTATTATTTAGGATTCATTACATTTGGGTAACTGTCTCTTCTATGATCCAGTAATTTAAATACGACTCCATAATCAATAGTTATTCCAGCAGATCATTTAGGCAACACACACCTGTGTAATACACATCGAAATCACCTCGCTATTATTTAGAATGAATTCTTCTCTCAATTTAGGCTTCCCTCCTTCGTTGGATAACCAGACCTAGATGTGCGTAGATGTGACTCTCCCCTTCCTGCATCTCCTTTCAGTTAGTTTACATAGTGTAGTGTCTTTGTGGTAGCCACTGGTACCTTGTGTCATTATGGACCTAGTTTATATTGGTACTGCAGATACCTCGTGTCATTACGGACCTAGTTTAAGTTGGTATCGTGTCATTACGGACCTTCTGTTGCCTAGGTGGTTCTACACCCAATTCCTATTTTCCAATTGCCTAGAATACTACCTACCTATATCAGGGTTCTGTACACAAAATTCTAAAAATAGGTCACCAGGTAAGAATGCCCTTTGGGAATTTTCAAATCAACTACATTTATTATAGTCCTCAATAGTCTTTGCCGATGACGAGCATACCCATAACATGATGCAGCCACCACTATGCTTGAAAATATGAAGTGGTACTCTGATGCGATGTGTTGAGTTGGATTCGTCCTGAAGATGACTCTTTGTATTCAGGAAATTAAGTTAATTTCTCTGCCACGTCTTTTACAAGTTTTACTTTAGTGCCTTATTGCTAACATGATGCATGTTTTGGAATATTTTTTATTTTGTGTAGGCTTCCTTTTCACTGTCCATTAGGATAGTATTGTGGAGTAACTACAATGTTGATCCATCCTCAGTTATTGCCCATCACAGCCATAAAACTCAACTGTTTGGCCTCATGGTGAAATCCCTAAGCGGTTTCCTTCCTTTCCGGCAATTGTGTATCTTTGTAGTGACGGGTGTATTGATACACCATCCAAAGTGTAATTAAGGACTTCTCCAATGTCTGCTTTTTTAAATTTTTACCCATCTACCAATAGGTGCCCTTTGCGAGGCATTGGAAAAACTCCTTGGTCTTTGTGGTTGAATCTGTTTGAAATTCTACGCTATTATTGGGTGTATTTTTTTTAACAGCTGAGGTAGTCACTAAAAAAAACATGGTATACACTAATTTCAGGGAGTCCATGCAATATATTATGTGAATTGTTAACCACATTTTCTTTCTCCAGAACCTATTTAGGCTTGCCATTAACAGGGTTGAATACCTATTGACTCAATACTATTATTTTTTATTAATAATATAAAAACATGATTCCACTTCGACATGGGGTATTGTGTGTAGGTCAGAGATGCAATTGAATCCATATTAAATTCAGGCTGTAACACAAAGTAGATCAAGTCAAGGAGTTTAATTAAAGGCACCATAGGCACCCAACCCTTAGTTTGCTTATAGTGGATAGAGCAGCTTTGAATAGATGACATGATGATGCTGAGGGTATTGTCTTTGCACAGTAGATCTGGGTCCCCAGCACGTTCCAAGTCCAGAAGTCCAGTGCGCAGGTCGTCCAGAAGTCCAGTGCGCAGGTCATCCAGAAGTCCAGTGCGCAGGTCGTCCAGAAGTCCAGTGCGCAGGTCGTCCAGAAGTCCAGTGCGCAGGTCGTCCAGAAGTCCAGTGCGCAGGTCGTCCAGAAGTCCAGTGCGCAGGTCGTCCAGAAGTCCAGTGCGCAGGTCGTCCAGAAGTCCAGTGCGCAGGTCGTCCAGAAGTCCAGTGCGCAGAGCAGCAAGGTAAGGCTCACATACACGATAGTCAGTAATGAAGTGGTCTTTCAACATGGTAGGCCCATCGTCCAGCTCTTACTGAGACAGATTATGCAACTGAAGGTAATGACTGATTAAAAATTGACTTTCATTTTGTGTAGTGTCGCCACTGCCCCCTTTAAGGGGTTTTCATCAATGTTTTCATCAATGTTGAAAACCAACCTATATTGCACCCAAGGCTGTACTGTCATGGCAGAGGCAGCTTACTGGTGAAATCTATTCCTTGGGGGAATAATATAGGACTTTGGCACGGTTTAAAGTAGACCTAATCTACAATCTGACTAGAAGACCGGATAATTGCTATATGGTGAAGAATGCCAATAACCAAGTTTCCAACTTTTTTTTTTTTAGTAAAGTACCTGTTGGATAAACAACCCTGATGGAAACTAAAATGGTTAAATGTCGGCAAAACAAAATACGCTAGACGAGGGTGGGTATTTTGTTGTTGTTGGTGATTAGATTATGCGGTGAATTTGAGGCATAAACAATTTCTTGTGCAATTGTTTCAGATTGTCTTATGGTCACGTACAGAGTTGCAGGTGTGATTGCAGGGTAGAATGAAAATATTAGGCTTTGAGCTCCAACATGCAGGACCAGTGAAATAAAATAATGTAAATGGTTATAAAATGAACTACATAAATAACATTATACATAATAATAACTGAGGCAGTGATGAATGAATGTGTCCATTGGGGTGGAGGCAGAGTAAATGCTGTTGGTGGGGTGGAATGACCATAGGTGGAGCAGGAGAGATGTCCATGGCGGGAGAGCTGACTAGGGGTGGCTATTCAACAGCCTTAGGGTAGAAACTATTGGCCAGTGGTTCGGTTTTTAGCATCATGCTTCTGTACTGCCTGCATCTGAGTGATGAAGCGGGGAGAACAGGGCGTTGGGCTGGTGTTCCTGATGATCTTCCTGTGGCACCTGGTGTTGTAGGTGTCCTGTAGAGCACCCAATGGTGCGTTCGGCTGCACGTATCACCCTCTGAAGAGCCTTGCGGTTGCTGTACCAGGCTGTGATGCAGTCCAACAGTATGATCTCTGAGGGTCCTCGGGGACAGGCCGGGGGTGGCCCGTTAAGAAGTCCAGGACTCAGTGGCAAAGGGAGGAGTTCAGACCCAGGGTTCTGAGCTTTGTAATGAGCTTATTTTAAATTACTTTTTTAAACTAGGGAAGTCAGTTAAGAACAAATTCTTATTTTCAATGACTGCCTAGGAACAGTGTTAACTGCCTTGCTCAGGGGCAGAATGGCAGAGTTGCAACCTTTCAGTTACTAGTCCAATGCTCTAATCACTAGGCTACCTGCTGCCCCATTATAGGGCACTATGGTATTGAAGACCGAGCTGTCGTCAATGAACATCGTTTTATCATGCATTTATTTTGTCCAAGTGGGTAAGGGCAGTGTGCAGGGCAATGGCGTTGTCTGTGGAACTGTCAGGGCGGTAGGCAAATTGGAAAGGGTCGAGGAGGGAGGAAGCGATGTGGTCTTTGACTAGCCTCGAAGCACTGATGGTGGAAGTGCATGCTACTGGTCGGTAGTCATTCAGTTGGTTCACTTTCCTTCTCTTGTGCACAGGTATGATAGTGGACATCTTGAAGCAGGTGGGTGTAGAGGTAGACCGATTTATGATTTTTCAATGCTGATACCGGTTTATTGGAGGACCATAAAAAAGCCGATACTGATTAATCGGCCGTTTTCTTTTTCTTTTTACAATTGTTTAAAAAATATATATATATATATATATATGTATTTTGTAATGACAATTACAACAATACTGAATGAACAATGAACACTTATTTTAACTTAATATAATACATGAATAAAATCAATTTAGTCTCAAATAAATAATGAATTATGTTTGGTTTAAATAATGCAAAAACTGTGTTGGTGAAAAGTACAAGTGCAATATATGCTACCTCAGAACATGAGAACATATGAAAGCTGGTGGTTCCTTTTAACATGAGCCTTCTATATTCCCAGTTAAGAAGTTTTAGGTTGTAGTTATAGGACTGTAAGGTTTGCTGTGTCTGTCAGCGTAGTGTCCAGAGCATGGAGGCGCTACCAAGAGACAGGCCAGTACATCAGGAGACGTGGAGGAGGCCGTAGGAGGGCAACAACCCAGCAGCAGGACCGCTACCTCCGCCTTTGTGCAAAGAGGAGCCTGAGGAGCACTGCCAGAGCCCTGCAAAATGACCTCCAGCAGGCCACAAATGTCTGTTCAAACGGTCAGAAATAGAGGGTGGTATGAGGGCCCGACGTCCACAGGTGGGGGTTGTGCTTACAGCCCAACACGGTGCAGGACGTTTGGAATTTGCTGGAGAACACCAAGATTGGCAAATTTGCCACTGGCACCCTGTGCTCTTCACAGAAGAGGTAGCCTGACTGCCATTAGGTACCGAGATGAGATCCTCAGACCCCTTGTGAGACCATATGCTGGTGCGGTTGGCCCTGGGTTCCTCCTAATGCAAGACAATGTTAGACCTCATGTGGCTGGAGTGTGTCAGCAGTTCCTGCAAGAGGAACGCATTGATGCTATGGACTGGCCTGCCCGTTCCCCAGACCTGAATCCAATTGAGCACATCTGGGACATCATGTCTCGCTCCATCCACCAACGCCACGTTGCACCACAGACTGTCCAGGAGTTGGCGGATGCTTTAGTCCAGGTCTGGGAGGAGATCCCTCAGGAGACATTTACATTTAAGTCATTTAGCAGACGCTCTTATCCAGAGCGACTTACAAATTGGACCATCCGCCATCTCATCAGGAGCATGCCCAGGCGTTGTAGGGAGGTCATACAGGCACGTGGTGGCCACACACACTACTGAGCCTCATTTTGACTTGTTTTAAGGACATTACATCAACGTTGGATCAGCCTGTACTGTAGTTTTCCACTTTCATTTTGAGTGTGACTCCAAATCCAGACCTCCATGGGTTGATAAATTTGATTTCCATTGATCATTTTTGTGTGATTTTGTTGTCAGCACATTCAATTATGTAAAGAGAAGTATTTAATAAGAATATTTAATTCATTCAAATCTAGGATGATATTTTAGTGTTCCCTTTATTTTTTTGAGCAGTGTATTTGTGTAAATCTGACAAATTGATAGAAACCTAGCTATTGCTTGAAGTGGAATGAAATTGGGTGCCAGTACAAAAAATAACCAGTATTGCATTGAGGATTTAGTCCCCTCCTTGCCTACTGACCACCATGCTGTTTCCTCTGCAGTCGCTCCCGATCTCGCTCCCGCTCCCGGTCCGTGTCCCACCCCAGGGCGCGCAGCGTCTCCAGATCTCGCTCCCGGTCCAAGTCCCGCTCAGCCACCACCAAGAGGGACAGGTATTGAACTTCAATCTTCACACCCCTACACATTTTTTTCTGTCATGTGGCACTGACGTAAGACTTTTTTATTCATGCATGTGGTACTGAAGACAGTTAAATTCAAATGGTCAAAATGGATCACCTGTCTTAACTGGTTTTCCCATCTTCTGTACCACCGATGTAGTCTCCAGTTTTTATCCCAGATTACTCGCTATTGTGTTGTAATTGGGATTTCCAGATGCTCGTTCAGCTATCAGTTTCTACCATTTTTGTGCCCTGTATCTAAACACAATGATATATTAAATTAGAATTAGTGCTTTGAGTGCTCTCCATACTGCCTGGTGCACTATGCTGAAGGAATAGCTATGCTAATGTTCTTTCTTTGTTTCGAAGGTCGTGCTCCACTGAAACTGCTAATGGTCTTCATCCCTTGTTTCAGTCGATCCAGGTCTCCGAGCCAGAGGAAAAGCCCCACTCCTGATGCCGACTGACCATGGGGGTGAGACCGCTCCCTGCCCTCTCCTGTTCCGCTGTCCCCGTTTTCCTCGGGGCTTGAAGCCATTTTACACCCATGTCTATGTACTTGATTTCTTTCTCCTGTCATTTTTTTAATTTATCCCTTGCTTTTCATCCTCTGGCTTTGGCATTATTTCATCTGTATGTACAAAGGATTCCTAAACTCCTTTTTCCATCATGTAAATTTCAATAGCTCGTTTTACAGTATTTTTAAAAATATTTTTTTTTGCGTTCTGTGCGTTTTACTCTAGTTTGTCAGTTTTTTTTTTTTTTTTAAGCTAAATGATTTGGGGTTTTATTTCATTTTCAATGTAAATGGCGGGATCTTTTTAATAAAATTAATCTTTACACTAACATTAGTGATCTAATTCATGGTCCAAGTGGTTGTAACTACTCACCATTGACTCAAAGTATTTTAAAACTTGGATGTAACTTTTCAATTTAATTATCTAATTGGGATCAGAATCATTATGAATCACATTTAAGCAATAGCTCATGTCAGCATATTTAGTAGTTTGATTCAATTTTCAGGCAAACTATGCAGACAGTTCAAAAAGAAAATGTTCAAATTGAAGGCTAATTGTTTAATTGAGATTTACATTGTTGTTTAGGCTTGATTTCAATGTATAATGATTTTGTAACCTCTTTTTAATCAAATATTTGTATAATTTTGGGGTGGCAGGTAGCCTAGTGGTGAGAGCATTGGGCCAGTAACTGAATGGTTGCTAGATCGAATCCCCGAGCTGACAAGGTAAAAATCTGTTCTGCCCCAGAACAAGGCAGTTAACCCACTGTTCCTAGGCTATCATTGTAAATAAGAATGTTCTTAACTTCTTGATGCACCCATCCCGTTAGCGGGATCATTTGTCAACATCCGCTGAATTGCAGAGCGCCAAAACTCAAATTAAATTACTAAAAATATTTAATTTTCATGAAATCACAAGTGCAATATAGAAAAACACAGTTTAGCTTGTTGTTAATCCACCTGGCGTGTCAGATTTCAAAAAACCTTTCCCGCGAAAGCATATCAAGGATTTATGTAAGGACATCTCTTTCAGCAGACAAAACATTAAACAGCTAGCAGACAAGTAGATTGGTCACGAAAAGCAATACAATTAATCGCTTACCTTTGCTCTTCGGATGTTTGCACTCACGAGACTCCCAGTTACACAAATGTTCCTTTTGTTCCATAAAGATTATTTTTTTTATATCCAAAATACCTCCATTTGGTTGGCATGTTAGGTTCAGAAATCCACAGGCTCGAGCGGTCACGTCCGGGCAGATGACAAATTCCAAAGTATCTGTAAAGTTTGTAGAAACATGTCAAAAGTTATCAATCCTCCAGTTTTTACAATATAATCGATAATATTACAACCGGACTGTAGCTTCTTCAATAGGAGAGAGGGAGAAACTGTCTGCTCCAAGCTGCTGCTCATGCAAAACCCTGTTGGCACCCAGCCATCCAATGACGCAATGTGATCTTTCTTGCTCATTTTTCTAAATAAAAGCCTGAAACTGTCTAAAGACTGTTCACGCCATAGGAAAAGGAATCTGGTTGATATCCCTTGTTAAATGGAGCGAAGGCAGGCAATGGAACGGAGAGCTTTTTTTTTGGAAAAACAGCACCTCCAGGTTGGATTTTCCTCAGGTTTTCGCCTGCAATATTAGTTCTGTTATACTCAGACAATATTTTGACAGTTTTGGAAACTTTAGAGTTCTCTATCCTCATCTGACAATTCTATGCATATTCTGGGCCTGAGAAATGGGCGGTTTCATTTGAGTACGATTTTCATCCGAACTCCTATGATCTCAAGGACACACCATGTACTGACCAAATAATTGCAGATATTTTTATGATTTATTAGCTACTGTATGAAGAGGTTTTCACAGGGACACCTTTGCCCATCTCCCAGACAAACTACATTATAGCTAAATACTTTAGCCTTTGATTTGCAATCCTAAATGTTTTTTTTTTTTGTGAGAAACGATTTGGTAATGGTAGTGCTTGTATCCATCCCCAGCTAACGTTCCATAGACATTGGTAAACACAACGTATTATATGATGTGATATAACATTGGCTATCTACATTGAATAACAAAAATATTCAAGAGACTAGACATGCAACATCCCAGTGTTCACCTCTTTTCTATCAATGTTTCTTCCGTCCAAACACTAGGGGAGAGAAAATGTATCACACTCGCACGATTGGTCTGTTGTGAAAGATTGAAGGATCACTCTCACCACTGTAAGTGTGCTCGAGCTCCTTTGTAGTTTTGCACTCGGCTTTACGATTTTCCATTTGAGGGTTTTGTCTGGGACAACATGGCCGCCGCAGCAGGTCGCTACTACAACGAGGGTGGCAGAGCAACGAAAAGACAGAAAACCGAAGACGGGATGACGACGGTAAGCATTGACTCGCGACTTCGTTGGGAAGGAAAGGTTCATGCATCAGTAAAACAGAAATAGTCAGCGTTTTGGAACTTCAAGTGTGCAAAATATGAGTGCCGAACATGAGCGAGCCTAAACTAGGCGGAACTAGTTAGCTATGGTAACGTTTCTGTAATTAGCTAGCAGAACTAGCTTCACAACCGGCGTTTTTGCTTGTTCAACCAAGCTTGTATATAAAATCAAACTATTAAACGTTAACATGGTTAACTAGTTTTTTTGGTCTAATGTGCGGTTAATGAAGCTATGTTTCTAGTAAGCTAACGTTAGCGTTGTGTGATGAAGATTTAAGTTCAGGTTTGTCATCAGGCTCACCATCAATAAAACCAAGCGGAGATACTTGGTGACCATTTTCATTAATTTAGTACACTTGTTTCCTAGTATTTTCAAACACCGCAATGCATTTGGGCAGAACCTTGTGTTGATATCACTTGTTTGTATGAGGTAACGTAAGCTATTTTGGGCCTACGTGGAATGTACGACAAGCGTTAGCCAGCTAACCATCTTCTGGCAGGCAGCCATTCCACTCACTTATGCACGGGCTTGTCTTTTCAAGAAGACCAGGCTTTATGCAAAGCCCCCCACTACTCTATAAATTCAGTTTGTGTTGTTCATATCAACCCCATCATTGTTTAGGATTTTTTGGTACCCTGGGGTGGTGCCTGTCATTAATGGCGGGTTGGTTTTGATTGGTATCACACCTGGGGATGTGTATATTATCGTGGTATTGTCATCTGTAGTTTTTTTTTTTTTTTAAATCTACATTTTTTTGTCATGTTTGTAAGGAGGGCTATGATGACCCCCATAAAACGCTCCCTTCCCCGGTGGTCCACATCAGGGGCCTTGTTGATGGCATCATGGAAGCAGATCTAGTGGAATCCCTGCAGGAGTTCGGGACCATCAGGTGACTGTCCAACACACTTGAACAAGCCTTTTCTTGGACTGGATAGATTTTAGATTTTGCATCATTGATGTATTTTCTTCCTGTGGCTATTATCCTAATTGCAGTGCATAGAAACCAAATTATTCAATCTTGCATTCTCTTCAGTTATGTTGTCATGATGCCCAAGAAGCGCCAGGCCCTGGTGGAGTATGAGGACTTGAATGGATCCTGCAACGCTGTGACTTACGCAGCTGAGAACCAGGTCTACATTGCTGGGCACCCCTCCTTCATCAACTACTCCACCAGCCAGAAGATCTCCCGGCCCGGAGACCCAGACGACTCACGCAGCGTCAATAACGTGCTTCTGCTCACCATCATGAACCCTATCTACCCCATAACCTCGGTAACACATACAAGGCAGCTGTTTCATTGCTATGACAAGGCACCATTGTTTGACTCACTGCAACACATTGTTTTACACACTGTTAAAGGTCCAATTCAGCCATTTTTTTTGTCTCAATACCCAGAAATGATTTGATAAGAATGAAATACCTTACAGCAAAGAGCAATTTCTCAAGCAAGAATTTCGCAAGGACTGTCAGAGTGGTCTAAGTGGGGTGGTCGAAAACTAGATGTTATTGGCAGAGTCTTTCTCATTAGTCTATTAACTAATTTACCACCAGGCAGGCAGTCCCCAACTCCATCCCAATAAAACAGGCTGACATTTTTGCCAGTCTTTTCAAACAGCTCTTACAATAAAATGGCATTTTATCATTTTCACAATTTCCCAGTATTATTCCAACCTCAGTGTGGAAATACATTGTAGAATAATAGTGAAGACATCAAAACTATCAAATAACACATATGGAATCATGTAGTAACCAAAAAAGTGTTAAACAAAGCAAAATAGATTTTAGATTCTTCAAAGTAGCTTGCCTTTGACAGCATTGCACACTCTTGGTATTCTCTCAACCAGCTTCACCTGAAATGCTTTTCCAACAGTTTTGAAGGAGTTCCCACATATGCTGAGCACTTTTTGGCTGCTTTTACATCCCTCTGCTGTCCAACTCATCCCAAACCATCTCAATTGGGTTGAGATCCGGTATATCAATCTCTCACTCTCCTTCTTGGTCAAATAGCCCTTACACAACCTGGAGGTGTGTTGGGTCATTGTCCTATTGAAAAACAAATGATAATCACAGTAAGTGCAAACCAGATGGGATGGTGTATCAATGTAGAATGCTGTGGTACCCATGCTGGTTCATTGTGCCTTCAATTCTAAATAAACCACAGACCGTGTCACCAGCAAAGCACCTCACACCACCTCCATGCTTCACGTTGGGAACCACACATGCAGCGATAATCCGTTCACCTACTCTCCGTCTCACAAAGACACAGCGGTTGGAACCAAGAAGCTCAAATTTGGACTCATCAGACCAAAGGACAGTTTTCCACTGGTCGAATGTCCATTGCTCGTGTTTCTTGGCCCAAGCAAGTCTTTGTATTTTGGTGTCCTTTTAGTAGTGATTTCTTTGCAGCAATTCTACCATGAAGTCCTGATTCACACACTCTCCTCTGGGGTGGCAGGTAGCCTAGTGGTTCGAGCGTCGGACTTGTAACTGAAAGGTGCAAGATCAAATCCCCGAGCTGACAAGGTAAAAATATGTCGTTCTGCCACTGAACAAGGCAACACCCACTGTTCTGAGGCCGTCATTGAAAATAAGAATTTGTTCTTAACTGATTTGCCTAGTTAAATAAAGTTTAAAAGAAAGTTGATGTGTCTTTTAATTGAGTTTATTTGGGCTACAATCTGAGGTGCAGTTAACTCTAATGAACTTATCCTCTGCAGCAGAGGTAACTCTGGGTCTTCCTTTTCTGTGGCGGTCCTCATGCGAGCCACTTACATCAAAGTGCTTGATGGTTTTTGTGACTCCTAAAATTTTCCGCATTGACTGACCATGTCTTACAGTAATGATGGACTGTCGTTTGTCTTTGCTTATTTGCGCTGTTCTTGCCATAATATGGACTTGGGTCTTTTACTAAATATACCTATGTGGTATAAATATACCTACCTGTATACCACACCTACCTTGTCAAAACACAACTGATTGGCTCAAATGCATTAAGGAAAGAAATTCCACAAATTAACAAGTCACACCTGTTAATTGAAATGCATTCCAGGTGACTACCTCATGAAGCTGGTTTAGAGTATACAAAGCTGTCATCAAGGCAACTGGTGGCTAATTTGAAGAATCTCAAATATATATGGATTTGTTTAACACTTTTGCTTACTTCATGATTCCACATGTTATTTAATAGTTTTGATGTCCTCACTATTCTACAATGTAGAAAATGGTAAAAAGAAAAATCCCTGAATGAGTCGGTGTGTCAACTTTTGACTGGTACTGTATATAAAACAGGAAAATCAAGTTTGACTGTACTGGGCCTTCAATCAAACTATTTTGGTTCTCTGTTCTGCAGGATGTGCTGTATACCGTCTGTAACAACTGTGGGCCTGTGCAAAGGATCGTCATCTTCAGAAAGAATGGAGTTCAGGCCATGGTGGAATATCCTTTGCTCAAAATCTCATTGTTCAAAAATGTGTATCGGACCTGGGATCTCATCACCACACAGGTTCACATTCCCTGCAGTCCATGCCACACAATCTTAATTCACTCCACACTTGAAGCTTCTGTCAGCACCCCTGACAAGTTGTCTGCAGGTGGCAGCTAGTAAATATTTGTTTATTTGTTCTTGATATAGGTCTAATTTTGTAACAAGTGCTCGTTGTTTTCGTGAGCAGAGCTTTGAATGACAAGGTGAACATGTAATGTGTAAAGTAGGCAAATGCTTTTATTATCCATAGTTTCCTTCACTTCCCATACATTTGACTCTGTGCAAAGTGCCCAGAGGGCGAAAGCCTCTCTAAATGGGGCAGACATCTACTCTGGCTGCTGCACACTGAAGATTGAGTACGCCAAGGTGAGTGGTTACATGCTTATCTCCATTTGTCCATCCAAACACCGAGCTCATTTCACTGAAGGAACACCGCGATGGGCAAAATAATGAAATGTTTGAATGTCTTTCTTCACAGCCAACCCGCCTCAATGTGTTCAAGAACGACCAGGACACCTGGGACTACACAAACCCCAACCTGAGTGGCCAAGGTAAAACACACACGGCCCCTCAAGCCGTCCCCCTACCCTTCCTCTCCTCCTTTTGCTCTAATGACACTGTGGGATGGGTAGAGTCCCAGGCCTCCGGCTGTAGTGCCTTTGAACGCCCTGCTCCACGGTAACTTTGGCCACAACCACAGCGAGCAGCGGAAGCTGTTCAGAGCCACTACATCTGTGATGCATCACCCTGTGTCCTCATGCTCTCTCAACACCACAGACGTGCAGTAAGGGCACGAGGAGTGACCTTGAGGGGCAGCCATTTTGCAGCACATGCTCCTGCATGTTGAATTGTCTGCATTGCAGACCACTGCATGCATTCATGGGTAAACTGATGAATTCCCTGTTATGCCACAGTGAAGAACCTGGGGTCTCATCACACAGGTTCACATTCCCTGCAGTGCATGTCACACCTCACAATCTCACTTCCACACATCAAGCTCCTGTCAACACCCAAGCACTGTGTTGCACCCTAGGCGTCTCACTTGGAATGCCCATGCATCCGTTAATCTTAAACATATTGGAGATTTTGTTTGCAAAATACAGTTCTGGTTATTTCTTCCTTTTGATTAGTCAATCACAGTTAAGGTCAGGTTTTGGCATTCAAATCTGTTCCTTGGGGCTTAAGTGTCTGTAGGTTTCTATTCTAGCCAGGGGGAGTTAGATAACCGCTGACCCTGTAGTTGTCATGGACCAGGTTTCGCTGACATTGGGGGGGTTAAGTGAAATGTATAATCCACCCCAGAAATTAAACTCCTGTCAATTTGGTGAAAGCCTATGTTCTACCGGGGTAAAATTTAAATGCTCCGTCTGTAAAATCATGAAGGAACGTGTCATAGCTAAATGGTTCTCGTCACTGGAGATAACACACGATCACATTTAATTAAAAAAAACATTACCTGCACTTCAGATCATCAAATCAGCCAGTCGGTGGTATTTGTATTTATTATGGATCCCCATTAGCTGCTGCCGAAGCAGCAGCTACTCTTCCTGGGGTCCAGGAAGAGTATGGGCATACATATGTCTGTTTATATCGTCTCATGACAAAGTATATATTTATTTGAGATGGTACACTGTTTAGATTGAGTACAAGTTATTCAGCTCAGCTTCCCCTTGCAATGCACCCTGTGTCTGGGAAACATAGCATCATACTCTGCACTTGCTCTGGGCAGAGAAGAACTGCAAGTTGAACCCGGTGAGAGACTCCTTAATTGATAGTACATTTACATACATTTACATTTACATTTAAGTCATTTAGCAGACGCTCTTATCCAGAGCGACTTACAAATTGGTGCATTCACCTTATGACATCCAGTGGAACAGCCACTTTACAATAGTGCATCTAAATCTTTTAAGGGGGGGGGGTGAGAAGGATTACTTTATCCTATCCTAGGTATTCCTTAAAGAGGTGGGGTTTCAGGTGTCTCCGGAAGGTGGTGATTGACTCCGCTGTCCTGGCGTCGTGAGGGAGTGTGTTCCACCATTGGGGGGCCAGAGCAGCGAACAGTTTTGACTGGGCTGAGCGGGAACTGTACTTCCTCAGTGGTAGGGAGGCGAGCAGGCCAGAGGTGGATGAACGCAGTGCCCTTGTTTGGGTGTAGGGCCTGATCAGAGCCTGGAGGTACTGAGGTGCCGTTCCCCTCACAGCTCCGTAGGCAAGCACCATGGTCTTGTAGAGGATGCGAGCTTCAACTGGAAGCCAGTGGAGAGAGCGGAGGAGCGGGGTGACGTGAGAGAACTTGGGAAGGTTGAACACCAGACGGGCTGCGGCGTTCTGGATGAGTTGTAGGGGTTTAATGGCACAGGCAGGGAGCCCAGCCAACAGCGAGTTGCAGTAATCCAGACGGGAGATGACAAGTGCCTGGATTAGGACCTGCGCCGCTTCCTGTGTGAGGCAGGGTCGTACTCTGCGGATGTTGTAGAGCATGAACCTACAGGAACGGGCCACCGCCTTGATGTTAGTTGAGAACGACAGGGTGTTGTCCAGGATCATGCTAAGGTTCTTAGCGCTCTGGGAGGAGGACACAATGGAGTTGTCAACCGTGATGGCGAGATCATGGAACGGGCAGTCCTTCCCGGGAGGAAGAGCAGCTCCGTCTTGCCGAGGTTCAGCTTGAGGTGGTGATCCGTCATCCACACTGATATGTCTGCCAGACATGCAGAGATGCGATTCGCCACCTGGTCATCAGAAGGGGGAAAGGAGAAGATTAATTCTGTGTCGTCTGCATAGCAATGATAGGAGAGACCATGTGAGGTTATGACAGAGCCAAGTGACTTGGTGTATAGCGAGAATAGGAGAGGGCCTAGAACAGAGCCCTGGGGGACACCAGTGGTGAGAGCGCGTGGTAAGGAGACAGATTCTCGCCACGCCACCTGGTAGGAGCGACCTGTCAGGTAGGACGCAATCCAAGCGTGGGCCGCGCCGGAGATGCCCAACTCGGAGAGGGTGGAGAGGAGGATCTGATGGTTCACAGTATCGAAGGCAGCCGATAGGTCTAGAAGGATGAGAGCAGAGGAGAGAGTTAGCTTTAGCAGTGCGGAGCGCCTCCGTGATACAGAGAAGAGCAGTCTCAGTTGAATGACTAGTCTTGAAACCTGACTGATTTGGATCAAGAAGGTCATTCTGAGAGAGATAGCGGGAGAGCTGGCCAAGGACGGCACGTTCAAGAGTTTTGGAGAGAAAAGAAAGAAGGGATACTGGTCTGTAGTTGTTGACATCGGAGGGATCGAGTGTAGGTTTTTTCAGAAGGGGTGCAACTCTCGCTCTCTTGAAGACGGAAGGGACGTAGCCAGCGGTCAGGGATGAGTTGATGAGCGAGGTGAGGTAAGGGAGAAGGTCTCCGGAAATGGTCTGGAGAAGAGAGGAGGGGATAGGGTCGAGCGGGCAGGTTGTTGGGCGGCCGGCCGTCACAAGACGCAAGATTTCATCTGGAGAGAGAGGGGAGAAAGAGGTCAGAGCACAGGGTAGGGCAGTGTGAGCAGAACCAGCGGTGTCGTTTGACTTAGCAAACGAGGATCGGATGTCGTCGACCTTCTTTTCAAAATGGTTGACGAAGTCATCTGCAGATAGGGAGGAGGGGGGAGGATTCAGGAGGGAGGAGAAGGTGGCAAAGAGCTTCCTAGGGTTAGAGGCAGATGCTTGGAATTTAGAGTGGTAGAAAGTGGCTTTAGCAGCAGAGACAGAGGAGGAAAATGTAGAGAGGAGGGAGTGAAAGGATGCCAGGTCCGCAGGGAGGCGAGTTTTCCTCCATTTCCGCTCGGCTGCCCGGAGCCCTGTTCTGTGAGCTCGCAATGAGTCGTCGAGCCACGGAGCGGGAGGGGAGGACCGAGCCGGCCTGGAAGATAGGGGACATAGAGAGTCAAAGGATGCAGAAAGGGAGGAGAGGAGGGTTGAGGAGGCAGAATCAGGAGATAGGTTGGAGAAGGTTTGAGCAGAGGGAAGAGATGATAGGATGGAAGAGGAGAGAGTAGCGGGGGAGAGAGAGCGAAGGTTGGGACGGCGCGATACCATCCGAGTAGGGGCAGTGTGGGAAGTGTTGGATGAGAGCGAGAGGGAAAAGGATACAAGGTAGTGGTCGGAGACTTGGAGGGAGTTGCAATGAGGTTAGTGGAAGAACAGCATCTAGTAAAGATGAGGTCGAGCGTATTGCCTGCCTTGTGAGTAGGGGGAAGGTGAGAGGGTGAGGTCAAAAGAGGAAAGGAGTGGAAAGAAGGAGGCAGAGAGGAATGAGTCAAAGGTAGACGTGGGGAGGTTAAAGTCGCCCAGAACTGTGAGAGGTGAGCCGTCCTCAGGAAAGGAGCTTATCAAGACATCAAGCTCATTGATGAACTCTCCGAGGGGACCTGGAGGGCGATAAATGATAAGGATGTTAAGCTTGAAAGGGCTGGTAACTGTGACAGCATGAAATTCAAAGGAGGCGATAGACAGATGGGTAAGGGGAGAAAGAGAGAATGACCACTTGGGAGAGATGAGGATCCCGGTGCCACCACCCCGCTGACCAGAAGCTTTCGGGGTGTGCGAGAACACGTGGGCGGACGAAGAGAGAGCAGTAGGAGTAGCAGTGTTATCTGTGGTGATCCATGTTTCCGTCAGTGCCAAGAAGTCGAGGGACTGGAGGGAGGCATAGGCTGAGATGAACTCTGCCTTGTTGGCCGCAGATCGGCAGTTCCAGAGGCTACCGGAGACCTGGAACTCCACGTGGGTCGTGCGCGCTGGGACCACCAGATTAATAGTAGATTGATAGTAGTTTTGGCAATGTTACAGCTAGCTAGCTACTTCACATGAATATGACTTTGTTATGGTGTGTAGCTACGTTTGCTAGTTAGCAAGCCAGTCAGCCCAGAGAGAGTTTTGTAGTCAGATTTCCACAATGATTTTCACATTGCTAACAACCTTATGACAAAATGAAACATTTCTTCAAAGATTTTTTCACATCAAATCAAACTGTCACCTGCGCCGAATACATGTGTAGTAGACCTTACGTGAAATGCTAACTTTACAAGCCCTTAACCAACAGTGCAGTTCAAGAAAGAGTTACATTTATTTGTTAAATATTGTCTTAAGTAAATGTTTATATAAAGTAACATAAATTAACAATAGAGGCTATATACAGGGGTTACAGGTTAGTTGAGGTAATTTGTACATGTAGGTAGGGGTGTGGTGACTATGCAGTGTAAAAATAAATAAATGGGGGTGTCAATGTAAATAATCCGGTGGCCATTTGATTAATTGTTCAGCAGTCTTATAGCTTGGGGGTAGAAGCTGTTAAGGAGCCTTTTGGTCTTAGACTCTGTTACCGCTTGCCGTGCGATAGATGAGAGAACAGTCTATGACTTGGGTCTTTAACCATTTCTAGGGCTTTCCTCTGTCACCGCCTAGTATATAGGTCCTGGATATATTAGTGTTAACACTGTTACTCATAAGACTTTGTGGTTTGGGGTGGATTATCCCTTAACTTTATTTCATTAGGAACATTGCAGAGACATTTGTTCAATGGTATTTCTGGAACTCTCAAGAAGTCCAATTTATGACCTGTCAGTCGTTTACTCCATTTGTGGATGGATGTTTTGTATCCAAGTAGGGTTTCTTGTGGCATTCTGTGTCCATTTGGAGATGCCGTGCTGCCATGAGTCAAATAAAATCCTAGAATTCCAGTGATGTATGATGCTTTGTAGATACATTGCTCTTTTAGTTCAACCTCTTAAAGTGCAGAATATTTGGCATCTAATGGGACACGGTGCAACAGCAGTATGTGATTTTTCCTTGCTTTTAGCCATATGCTCGGATCCCTTTTATGCAAAAGGGAACACCATTTTAGTTGGAGTGGTAGTCCATTTAATCACCCTGGTGAGTTTTTTTTATTTATTGGTAGTTCAGATTCTCATATGAGCCACCATGGCCACATCTTCATTTCAGACACTTGACACTGAGGTAACAGGTGAAAAAACACCTGTCCCATGTGTTTAGGTGGTCCCTGTTAATGTGCAGGTGTTAAGGTGCGGCTGGCTGCCCCGTGAGAAAGAGGTGCTCCTCATTGTGTCCTCACTGTGCACACTCATACAGACTCCACTACAGCCCCCACCCACTGGTACTCCAAACCAACCAGCTCCTCAGTAAACATCGGACACAATGGGGGCAACAGACACTGGAATTCACACAACCTCAACTCTCAATACTTCCTACTCCCAATTTTCACCACCACTCTCCACTTCTGCAAGGAAAAAACATTTTACTCTTTATCCCACTGTTGGTTTGAGGAAAGTAGCCATCCTGTTTTGATCATGGTAAGGGCCTGAGACACTCCCAAGAGTCAATTGTGAGCAGACACCCAGCATTAACCACCACCACAGACTGATCTAATATATTTATAGCCATCCATCCTCTTACAAGTACAGCATATCTCATCTCCAGAATGCTGAAGATCTCACGTTTTGACAAAACACATTGTGTGATGGGGGCGGGAGTCTGGTGTGTGGCCGATAAGGCCACTCCTCCCAGCCCTCGGGATCTGACTGTCAGACACAACCACTTCAGTGAGCAACAGAGGAGTTTTCTAAACACACTCTAAACAGCCTAAGAAGGGAACAGATGACACTACATACTGAGACAATATACAGAGGCAGAGAGAGACCACTCTTTTCTCAAACTACCACTATGCCATCCCATCTCTTGACTTGGGTGTGTGGGCTTCCTCTTGCTATCACTCTCCCATCTTGTGCTGAACAACACAACATACCACCGAGCTGAATATTCACGGCAACGACACACCAAGCTGAATCGCCATGACAACACACCACGCAGACAATGCCATTCCAGATGATTTTACTGCCAAGCACTAGATGCCTTTCACTTCGCCATGGGGGGACCACCTCTATTGTACAAAAAACAAACAAGCAGCACATGTGTGCCCACTTACATGAGAAGACGCACCCCACAAACTCAAAAGGGGACCACGAAGACACAAGCATCAAACACCCGCCAAGCATACAAGCATAGAGGCAGACTGATAGAAACTTCAGCATTTTCCCAAAGCTCTCTCTGCATTGATGGACTCAGGTGCTGTTTTTTCCCCTTTACCTTCCCCTCCCATTTCCCCTCTTTTCCGTGCTGTTCTTGTTGATTCTACTACGTTGTTTTTTTTTTCTTTCTGAACTGGCCCGTAAGTGATACCTCTAACGCCTCCCGTGTGATGCAGGTTTGGCTCTGTGTGTCTGACGACAAGACACGCCTCAATCAAACGGTGCAAATGTCCTCCGGCTTTGCGTTCAAAGCACGGTAAGCTGGAAATTGGCCTCATATGGCAACCCATAAAAACAAAGCGACAGCAACTTGAAGCCAAGCATGGAAGATTGGTGGATGCTCTTTCTCTGGTGGTGTGGAAAGGTGGAAACTGTGAGTTGAAGCTGGAGTCACAGGTTTGGCGGGTAGGATCCTTGCTGAAGAGTGCCCCCCTACCTGCCCTCTGCATCCTGTGTTCTCCGTGTTTGGTGCTGTAAGTACATGTAGAGGGCCATGAGTGACCTGGTAATAGATAATGATTGTAATGTAAATGGTTTGTTGTGATTGACTTTGTCAACCCCATATGTGAATCGTTGACTTTTATCAAACTCATACATCAAATTCCAGGTCTGGAATCTCCTCAGATTTCTGCTAGTGCTCTTTAAGATAGAAATGTGTAGTCTCACAGGAACATGGAAATATCTAGTTTTCCACATTGAGGCAGACCACAGTTAGATGTATAAGCTGATGTAGTTTGTAAAATCATGGTAAGCTGGACATTTTAGGACATTTCTTTGTTTGTTGTTGGGTAGTCCATGATATTATTCAGGTGACATCCCTTATTGATGTCACCTATTAAATCCACTTGAATCAGTGTAGACAAAGGGGAGGAGACTGGTTAAAGAGGGATTTTTATGCGTTGAGACATGGATTGTGTATGTGCCTTTCAGAGGGTGAATGGGCAAAACAAAATATTGGGGTATTTTGGGCTCCTGAGTCACGCAGTGGTCTAAGGCACTGCATCTCAGTGCAAGAGGCGACACTATAGTACCTGGTTCGAATGCAGGCTGAATCACATTCGGCCATGATTGGGAGTCCTATAGGGCAGCGCACAATTGGCCCAGCATCATCTGGGTTTGGCCAGGATAGGCCGTCATTGTAAATAAGAATTTGTTCTTAACAGACTTGCCGAGTTAAATAAAGGTAAACATTTTATTTAAAAATTGCAGGTGCCAGGCGCACCAGTTTGTATGTGTCAAGAACTGCAATGCTGCAGGGTTTTTCACGCTCAATTTCCTGTGTGTACTTGGAATGGTCCACCACCTAAAGGACATCCATCCAACTTGACACAACTGTGGTAGTCAATATGGTCCAGCATCCCTGTGGAATGCTTGACACCTTGTAGAGTACATACCGACAAACTGAGGCTGTTCAACTCAATATTAGGAAAGTGTTCCTAATATTTTGTAAACTCAGTATATTCATTCACACAAAATAGGTCCAGCATTCTAGGCAATGGCAATATGAAATTCCAGGCCTGGTTTTTGTTTTTCTGTCAACTGTATTTCAGACTTTGTGGCCCATGGGTGGGGTACCATGCATTTGTTGTCAGACTAGGAAACCCAACTCATGCTAGAATAAATCAGTTGTTTTGATGTCTACATTTAATAGCTCAATAAAGAGTATAATAATTCGGATTTAAAAATATCTTAATTCATGTAGCCCGTTAGTGTTTCAATTTGTTTTTGCCACGGTTGTGCTCTAGTCTGCTTTCTTAGAACATCCTTCACAATATAATATTTTTCTAAAAAATGTATTGAGCCTTTCTTTAGGTAGAAGAATATTTGTTTAGAGTTTGTACATAATTTGTTTTGACTATGTGTATGTACCTGTACAGATGCTGATGCTGAAGGCAATTGGAACAATTCACAAGGTGTGTGAGTTCGAATGGGAGTGGTTAAGAGTATCCATTCCATTTGCTGTGCTAATGTTAAATCCTCCTACAAATCTCCAGTATGTTACATTTTGTAGTTATGGTAACAAATACATATGATTTTCTTAACACGCTCAATATCTCTACCCAGCTTCTTGTGCATGTTAATCACAGCACTGACCCATAGTTTGTAGATGTGCCCATTTGACACACTGATAGACTGTCGAGTCAGGGGCTCACTTTATTGCTGTTTCTTGCCCTCAGATCCCAATGCCAACCCCAACAAGCGTGTGAGACAGCCAGCTCTACTAGGAGACCATCCTCCAGAGTATGGTAGGCAGAGACGGTCATTGTACTATGAGCCTCACAGGTCAACTCTGTTGGGATGTCTAGAATGACTCCAGTAACGGTTTGAGTCGGTTTGCCCAATAACCTCTGTATATCTTTTTCTTTCACAAGGCAGCCCAACCGGTGGTTATCACGGCTACCATGATGAAAGTGGCTACGGACCTCCTCCACACTACGAGGGTGGTCGCCGCATGGGGCCTCTGATGGGAGGGCGTGGCCGCGGACGTGGCGGCAGTTACGGGGGACCTGGGTATGGACATGGCCCTCCTCCCCCTGGTGACTACAGCGCCCACGCTGACTCCCCCGTTGTCATGGTGTACGGCCTGGAGCCTGCAAAGATCAACGCCGACAGGGTCTTCAACGTCTTCTGTCTCTACGGCAATGTGGAGCGGGTGAGTTCAGATGGGAACGGCGCATTAGAGGCGGAGGTTATAGACTCTTCAGGGTTATATTCTTGCTGGGGGTATAGAATGGTGAAAACAAGGTTCTATAGTTGGAGGTGGGTAGTAGCAGTGGTAGAAAAAGTACTCAATTGTCGTACTTGAGTAAAAGTGAAATACCTTAATAGAAAATGACTTTAGTAGTATTCTACTTGGTGACTTTCACTTACGGACAGACAGGCACACTCAATTACAAATGCTGTATTTGTGTTTAGTGAGTCTGCCAGATCAGAGGAAGTAGGGATGACAACGCATAATATTGATAGGTGCGTGAATTGGACCATATTGCTGCCCTGCCTGAGCATTCGAAATGTAATTTTGGATGTCTGGGTAAATGTATTGGAGAAAATCACATTTTCTTTAGGAATGTAGTGGAGTAAAAGTTGTCAAATATAAATAGTACGGTACAAATACCCCCAAAAACAACTTTAAAAGTACTACTTAAGTATTTTTACACCACTAGATAGTAGGATAGGTTTTCTGAGCCCTGTCCCCCTCCGTCCTCAGGTGAAGTTCATGAAGAGTAAGCCGGGGGCAGCCATGGTGGAGATGGGCGACTGCTACGCTGTGGACCGCGCCATCAGCCACCTCAACAACAACTTCCTGTTTGAACAGAAGCTCAACGTCTGGTCAGTGCTGCTTTCAAACTCTGCATACACATTGATGTCCATAGAAACTGACTAGAAACACATTGATGCAACATGTTGTCCATCCTCTGTCCACAGTGTGTCCAAGCAGCAGGCCATCATGCCTGGTCAGTCCTACGAGCTGGATGATGGCTCCAGCAGCTTCAAGGACTTCCATGGCTCCCGCAACAACCGCTTCACCTCCCCTGAGCAGGCGGCCAAGAACCGCATTCAGCACCCGAGCAACGTCCTGCACTTCTTCAACGGGCAGCCCGACATCTCCGTGGAGATCTTCAACGGGGTAAGACAACTGGAGAGGATTGGGGGCTGGAAGCTTAGAATTGGGCTGTTGGTTCTCTTGGGAGGGTTGAACTTGACAAGTTTGGCTTACTTAGTTTGTGTGTGGGTGGAAAATACATTTCTCATGAACAAACCCTTTATCCTTTCAGGTCTGTGAGGAACTTGGTGTGAAGAACCCATCTAACATCAAACTCTTCACTGGAAAGAGTGAGTAATATGAACTTTATTTGCATGAATTATGTTGCATCTGGTCTTTTTAAATTGGAGTGAGTTCCCATTGGTTTGATGTTGCAGTGTCAATAAATTGGAATGTGTGTCTCTCACCTCGGGTGGCGCCACAGGTGAGCGGAGCTCATCCGGGCTGCTGGAGTGGGAATCTATAAACGACGCCATGGAGGCTCTGGCCATGATGAACCACTACCAGATGAAGAACCCCAGTAAGTACTCAGACTGCGATAACAACACCACAGCTAATGATACCAATGGTGAGCAAACACACAGTAACTAGTCTGTCATTCAGGAGTGATTTTCCCAAAAACATGATCTTCAGTACTAAGATCAGTCCGGGATTCATTCGAAGGCCCTGCACCCCCCTACCGACAATGAGCCTTTTTAAAAGGCAATTTACTAAATGTTCACAGAGATCACATTCATGGTAAACGCTGCGGATGTTGACTCATGCATAAATGGAGGTACACTGATCTTAATGCTAAAAATTCTTTGTTTTTGGGAATTCACCCCAGACTAGTTAATGAGAATGTATTATTCTGGCCCGACATCTCTCCACAGTTGGCTAACCCCCCCTTTCTTCCAGGTGGTCCGTACCCCTACACACTGAAGCTGTGTTTCTCAACCGCGCAGCATGCCAACTAGGCATGCCAACTGGCCCCCACCCACTTAACTCTGTGTCCATGCATAGTGTATATTGCAGTCACGTCTTCACTCCAAGTCCCCTCTATGACCCAATGAATTGTAAACGAAATGTATGAGATTGACCAGCGTTTTCCTTTAACTTAAGTGATAATATTGAGGGCAAGATTTTTTACCAGAGTGTGTATTGTTTTATTTTTATTTTAAAACATTTGAATTTGTTCAGTACATTAGACCTCAGAACAAAGAACCTTTTCCTATTATGAAACAAATTAAAATTCCATGTTAACACTGCCTCTTTTTTTAATAAAGTGAATGGTGAACTATGGTGATAATGTTTTCTTCTTTCAGTTAGTAGATGTTAGGCTTAAGCCCTGCCTTGAATCCCTGGATCTGTGAAATCCATCCCCTATACTAGGTGCCAGTGAGACATCGGATTCTGAAACACAGATGCCACCCTCTTCAGCACATAGCATCAGATACAAAACCATGAACAATGTCAGAAGAAATACAGTTAACTTTTAGTGACATCCGAACAGAACAACTTTATCGCTGTAGGCGGTTGATTACTAATCCCATTCTCAAGGAGCATGCACTGTATCACTAACTTTGAGGTACGACTGTTTGCAGTCAACAACTAAACACTGAATATACAGGTCATTCTCAAAGATAAGGTTTTGGGGTGGTTTACCATGCACTGCGTGGCTCCTGTGCTTGGTGGCATGGTAGGCTGCCTTTAACAGATTCTTCAAGCCTGGACCACAGCAGTTATACACAATGAAGCAGAAGAGGATTCCTACGATGGTGGCCAGAGTCATCTGGAGGAAAAAAGACAGGTCAACCAAATGTAATACTTGACAACAGTGCAGAAAGAGTTGTGGTTCTATTCTATTTGAATCCAGGGTTACATCCCAAATTGCACCCTATTGCCTATTTGGTGCACTACTTCTGACCAGAGAAAGTTGTGCACTATATAGGGAATAGGGTACCATTTGGGATGCACAAAGGGAACACACCAGCATGTAGAAAAGGCCTCTGCTGGGGTCCAATGGGAATCCATGCACATGGAGTATAAACCGCAACGCATAGTCACAGTATGTACTCAAATCTATACCCCTAAAGAAGAACACAAGGCACTGTTAATATGCAATCAGACCTTTTGTGTGCACCCATTGACAAAAAGTACACCCTATACACAGATGTAATGCAAAATTTGAGCCGTACTTGTTTGAGACTTCGATGACAAAGTAATAGTCTGGTGCTTCCAGGCTCTGAGCCGCCATGTTGCCACAGGGAGATTTCCCCTGACACATCCACCTGCACATCAACAAGTAGCCCAGTCAGTGATCAGTATGTAGCCTGGTCCCAGATCTGATTGTGCTGTATAGCCAACTCATATTTTACTGCACCTATCCAGCGTATGTGACAATATACAGTGCATTCGGAAATTATTCTGACCCCTTGACTTTATCCACATTTAGTTAACGTTACTACTGTATTTTAAAATTGATTACATACATTTTCCCTCAAATCTACACACAATACTAATGACAAAGCAAACATTATTGCTAATTCATTCAAAACAAAACTAAATACCCTATTTTAAGTATTCAGACACTTTGCTATGAGACTCAATTGAGCTCCGGTACATCCTTTTTCCATTGATTTTCCCTTGAGATGTTTCTACAACTTGGGAGTCCACCTGTGGTAAATTCAATTGATTGGACATGATCTGGAAAGACACACACGTCTAAGGTCCCACAGTTGACAATGCATGTCAGAGCAAAAACCAAGCCATGAGGTCGAAGGAATTGTCCATAGAGCACCGAGACAGGATTGTGTCGAGGCACAGATCTGGGGAAGGGAACCAAAACTGCTGCATCAAAGATCCCCAAGAACACAGTGGCCTCCATCATTCTTAAATGGAAGAAGTTTGGAACCAACAAGACTCCCCAGAGGGAAAGATGAGCGAGATACTTGATGAAAACCTGCTCCAGGGCATTCAGGACCTCAGACTGGGGTGAAGGTTCACCTACCAACAGGACAAATACCCTAAGCACACAGCCAAGACAATGTAGGAGTGGCTTCGAGACAAGTCTCTGAATGTCCTTGAGTGCCAGAGCCCGGACATGAACCTGATCGAACATCTCTGGAGAGACCTGAAAATAGTTGTGCAGCAATGCTCCCCAGCCAACCTCACAGAGCTTGAGAGGATCTGCAGTGAAGAATGGGAGAAACTCCCCAAAAAGAGATGTCATACCCAAGAAGACTTCAGTCTGTAATCGCTGCCAAAGGTGCTTCAACTAAGTACCCAGCAAAGGGTCTGAATACTTAAGTAAATCTGATTAAGTTTTATTTTTAATACATTTCTAAAAACATGTTTTTGATTTGTCACTATGGGGTATTATGCAAAGATTTAGAAAAAAAACAATTTAATCAATTTTAGAATGTTAACGTAACAATGTGGAAAAATCAAGGGGTCTGAATACTTTCCAAATGCACTGCGAGTATATATTGTTTATTTTATTTAACCTTTATTTAACCAGGAAGGGCTCATTGAGATTTCAAATCTCTTTTTCAAGAGCGTCCTGGCCAATATAGGCAGCACCAAGTCATTACAAAAAATACAGACAAACAACATGAAAAACTACAAGTAATCACCATAGAATTCACAAGAGTATAACAAAATCAAAAACAGCAAATTAAAAACATTGACAGGTCAGGGAATCAGTCTCAAGATCATTCATCAGTGATTTAAAAATACGTAAGTTCTTCCAGTTTAAAAGTATTTTGTAAAGCGTTCCAAGACGATGGCGCAGAGTACATAAAAGCCCTTTTTTACCAAATTCAGTTCAGACATTTGGAACAGTTAGCAGGATAAAGTCCAGCGAACGAAGAGAGTACCCACCACATTTCTGAACACTAAAAATGCCCAAATAAAAAGGTAGTAAACCCAAAATGGCTTTGTAAATCAAAGTATACCAGTGCCTGAGCCTACGAGTGACTAGAGAAGGCCAGCCAACCCTGGTATACAAAGTGATGCAGGCCACAAATGTGCATGTGTCTGCTCAAACGGTCAGAAACAGACTCCATGAGGGTGGTATGAATCAAATCACATCAAATTTATTTCATTAGCCCTTCGTAAATCAGCTGATATCTCAAAGTGCTGTACAGAAACCCAGCCTAAAACCCCAAACAGCAAACAATGCAGGTGTAAAAGCACGGTGGCTAGGAAAAACTCCCTAGAAAGGCCAAAACCTAGGAAGAAACCTAGAGAGGAACCGGGCTATGTGGGGTGGCCAGTCCTCTTCTGGCTGTGCCGGGTAGAGATTATAACAGAACATGACCAAGATGTTCAAATGTTCATAAATGACCAGCATGGTCGAATAATAATAAGGCAGAACAGTTGAAACTGGAGCAGCAGCACAGTCAGGTGGACTGGGGACAGCAAGGAGCCATCATGTCAGGTAGTCCTGGGGCACGGTCCTAGGGCTCAGGTCCTCCGAGAGAGAGAAAGAAAGAGAGAATTAGAGAGAGCATATGTGGGGTGGCCAGTCCTCTTCTGGCTGTGCCGGGTGGAGATTATAACAGAACGTGGCCAAGATGTTCAAATGTTCATAAATGACCAGCATGGTTGAATAATAGTAAGGCAGAACAGTTGAAACTGGAGCAGCAGCATGGCCAGGTGGACTGGGGACAGCAAGGAGTCATCATGTCAGGTAGTCCTGGGACATGGTCCTAGGGCCCAGGCCAGTTGAAACTGGAGCAGCAGCATGGCCAGGTGGACTGGGGACAGCAAGGAGTCATCATGTCAGGTAGTCCTGGGGCATGGTCCTAGGGCTCAGGTCCTCCGAGAGAGAGAAAGAAAGAGAGAAGGAGAGAATTAGAGAACGCACACTTAGATTCACACAGGACACCGAATAGGACAGGAGAAGTACTCCAGATATAACAAACTGACCCTAGCCCCTCGACACATAAACTACTGCAGCATAAATACTGGAGGCAGAGACAGGAGGGGTCAGGAGACACTGTGGCCCCATCCGAGGACACCCCCGGACAGGGCCAAACAGGAAGGATATAACCCCACCCACTTTGCCAAAGCACAGCCCCCACACCACTAGAGGGATATCTGATGAGGGCACGACGTCCACAGGTGGGGGTAGTGCTTACAGCCCAACACGGTGCAGGACGTTTGGAATTTGCCAGAGAACACCAAGATTGGCAAATTTGCCACTGGCGCCCTTTGCTCTTCACAGATGAAAGCAGGTTCACACTGAGCACATGTGACAGACGTGACAGTCTGGAGACCCCGTGGAGAACGTTCTGCTGCCTGCAACATCCTCCAGCATGACCGGTTTGGCGGTGGGTCAGTCATGGTGTGGGGTGGCATTTCTTTGGGGGGCCGCATAGCCCTCCATGTGCTCGCCAGAGGTAGCCTGACTGCCATTAGGCACCGAGATGAGATCCCCAGACCCCTTGTGAGACCATATGCTGGTGCGGTTGGCCCTGGGTTCCTCCTAATGCAAGACAATGCAAGACCTCATGTGGCTGGAGTGTGTCAGAAGTGCCTGAAAGAGGAAGGCATTGATGCTGTGGACTGGCCCGCCCGTTCCCCAGACCTGAATCCAATTGAGCACATCTGGGACATCATGTCTCGCTCCATCCACCAATTGCACCACAGACTGCCCAGGAGTTGGCGGATGCTTTAGTCCAGGTCTGGGAGGAGATCCCTCAGGAGACCATCCGCCACCTCATCACGAGCATGCCCAGGCGTTGTAGGGAGGTCATAGAGGCTCGTGGAGGACACACACACAACCGAGCCTCATTTTGACTTGTTTTAAGGACATTACATCAAAGTTGGATCAGCCTGTAGTATGGTTTTCCACTTTAATTTTGAGTGTGACTCCAAATCCAGACCTCCATGGGTTGATAAATTTTGATTTCCATCAATAATTTTTGTGTGATTTGTCAGCACATTCAACTATGTAAAAAAAAAAAGGAATTAATAAGAATATTTCATTAATTCAGATCTAGGATGTGTTATTTTAGTGTTCCCTTTATTTTTTTGAGCAGTGTATATTACATGTATATATATACACGTGTGTGTGTGTGTGTGTATATGTATACATATATATATATATATATATATATATATATATATATATATATATATATACACATATACACACACACACACACACACATACATACATACATACATATATATATATATATATGTATACATATACACATATACACACATACACATATATATATACATATACATATATATATATATGTATATGTATACATATACACACATATATATATATATATACATACACACATATACACACATATATATATATATACACATATACACATATATATATGTATATGTATACATATACACACATATATATATATATATATATATACACATATATATATACACATATATATACACATGTATAGATATACACATATATATATGTATACATATACACATATATATGTATACATATACACATATATATATATACACACATGTATACATATACACATATATATATATATATATAGGATAACATCAAGTGGGCCCGGATGAAAATCAAGCCAAGCAAATCTCGAAGCATCTCCATAGTCAAGGGACAGCTTAAAGATGTGAGGTTCTGCATTGGAGATGACCCGATACCAACGGTATCTGAGCAACCCATCAAGAGCCTGGGTAGATGGTACAACGAAAGCCTCCGGGATAAAGATCAAGTGCAGCAAGTAAGGCAGGACATCGCCGACGGTCTTGAGAACATCAACAAGACCCTACTGCCTGGGAGGCTCAAGCTTTGGTGCCTACAGTTTGGACTTCTACCCCGGGTAATGTGGCCACTCACCGTCTATGAGGTCCCATTAACAACAGTGGAGAAGATGGAGCGAACCATTACCTCATACGTGAAGAAATGGCTGGGTGTCCCACGATGCCTGAGTAACATCGGCCTCTATGGCAAAGGGGTC
>NC_068431.1:23251777-23262740 GCF_023373465.1 Oncorhynchus keta
CAATGTATGACCCAGTAGGTTACTAAGTCGATGTATGACCCAGTAGGTTACTAAGTCGATGTATGACCCAGTAGGTTACTAAGTCGATGTATGACCCAGTAGGTTACTAAGTCGAATGTATGACCCAGTAGGTTACTAAGTCGATGTATGACCCAGTAGGTTACTAAGTCGATGTATGACCCAGTAGGTTACTAAGTCGATGTATGACCCAGTAGGTTACTAAGTCGATGTATGACCCAGTAGGTTACTAAGTCGATGTATGACCCAGTAGGTTACTAAGTCGATGTATGACCCAGTAGGTTACTAAGTCGAGATGTATGACCCAGTAGGTTACTAAGTCAATGTATGACCCAGTAGGTTACTAAGTCAATGTATGACCCAGTAGGTTACTAAGTTAATGTATGACCCAGTAGGTTACTAAGTCGATGTATGACTCAGTAGGTTACTAAGTCGAGATGTATGACCCAGTAGGTTACTAAGTCAATGTATGACCCAGTAGGTTACTAAGTCAATGTATGACCCAGTAGGTTACTAAGTCGAGATGTATGACCCAGTAGGTTACTAAGTCGATGTATGACTCAGTAGGTTACTAAGTCGAGATGTATGACCCAGTAGGTTACTAAGTCGATGTATGACCCAGTAGGTTACTAAGTCGAGATGTATGACCCAGTAGGTTACTAAGTCAATGTATGACCCAGTAGGTTACTAAGTCGATGTATGACTCAGTAGGTTACTAAGTTGATGTGTGACCCAGTAGCTTACTAAGTCAATGTATGACCCAGTAGGTTACTAAGTCAATGTATGATCCAGTAGGTTACTAAGTCAATGTATGATCCAGTAGGTTACTAAGTCGATGTATGACCCAGTAGGTTACTAAGTCAATGTATGACCCAGTAGGTTACTAAGTCAATGTATGGTCCAGTAGGTTACTAAGTCGATGTATGGCCCAGTAGGTTACTAAGTCGATGTATGACCCAGTAGGTTACTAAGTCGATGTATGATCCAGTAGGTTACTAAGTCGATGTATGGTCCAGTAGGTTACTAAGTCGATGTATGACCCAGTAGGTTACTAAGTCAATGTATGGTCCAGTAGGTTACTAAGTCGATGTATGATCCAGTAGGTTACTAAGTCAATGTATGATCCAGTAGGTTACTAAGTCGATGTATGAGTCAGAAGGTTACTAAGTCGATATATGACTGCTATGAGAATTTTGTTCTAAATGTTCTTAATCTGAACTTCAATTAAATTACTCAGTCTGCAACCCAGAATTTGTAAGATTCTGGTTGAATGAAAACAGATTGAGACCCAGCTACAATTATTCAAAATGTTTATTCACGAGGACGTCCTAGTCCGTTGTACAAAACCATCCATTTTATACAGACTCCTTATGCACATACCTTCACACACAAGCAGTAGATATCCTACACACATACATCAAGGTCACCTTAGGCCTCCGCATAGGGTAGAGGAGCCCTTCTCCTCCTAATACTCCCAAACCATGAAGGTCACCTTAGGCCTACGCATAGGGTAGAGGAGCCCTTCTCCTCCTAATACTCCCAAACCATGAAGGTCACCTTAGGCCTCCGCATAGGGTAGAGGAGCCCTTCTCCTCCTAATACTCCCAAACCATCAAGGTCACCTTAGGCCTCCGCATAGGGTAGAGGAGCCCTTCTCCTCCTAATACTCCCAAACCATGAAGGTCACCTTAGGCCTCCGCATAGGGTAGAGGAGCCCTTCTCCTAATACTCCCCAACCATGAAGGTCACCTTAGGCCTCCGCATAGGGTAGAGGAGCCCTTCTCCTCCTAATACTCCCAAACCATAGAAGGTCACCTTAGGCCTCCGCATAGGGTAGAGGAGCCCTTCTCCTCCTAATACCTCCCAAACCATGAAGGTCACCTTAGGCCTCCCGCATAGGGTAGAGGAGCCCTTCTCCTCCTAATACTCCCAAACCATGAAGGTCACCTTAGGCCTCCGCATAGGGTAGAGGAGCCCTTCTCCTCCTAATACTCCCAAACCATGAAGGTCACCTTAGGCCTCCCGCAGTAGGGTAGAGGAGCCCTTCTCCTCCTAATACTCCCTAAACCATGAAGGTCACCTTAGGCCTCCGCATAGGGTAGAGGAGCCCTTCTCCTCCTAATACTCCCAAACCATGAAGGTCACCTTAGGCCTCCTGCATAGGGTAGAGGAGCCCTTCTCCTCCTAATACTCCCAAACCATGAAGGTCACCTTAGGCCTCCGCATAGGGTAGAGGAGCCCTTCTCCTCCTAATACTCCCAAACCATGAAGGTCACCTTAGGCCTACTCATAGGGTAGAGGAGCCCCTCCTCCTAATACTCCCAAACCATGAAGGTCACCTTAGGCTCTCCGCATAGGGTAGAGGAGCCCTTCTCCTCCTAATACTCCCAAACCATGAAGGTCACCTTAGGCCTCCGCATAGGGTAGAGGAGCCCTTCTCCTCCTAATACTCCCAAACCATGAAGGTCACCTTAGGCCTCCGCATAGGCAGAGGAGCCCTTCTCCTCTAATACTCCAAACCATGAAGGTCACCTTAGGCCTCCGCTAGGGTAGAGGAGCCCTTCTCCTCCTAATACTCCCAAACCATGAAGGTCACCTTAGGCCTCCGCATAGGGTAAGAGGAGCCCTTCTCCTCCTAATACTCCCAAACCATGAAGGTCACCTTAGGCCTCCATGGTAGAGGAGCCCTTCTCCTCCTAATACTCCCAAACCATCAAGGTCACCTTAGGCCTCATAGAATGAGGCCCCTTCTCCTCCTAATACTCCCCCAAACCATCAAGGTCACCTTAGGCCTCCGCATAGGAGTAGAGCCCTTCTCCTCCTAATACTCCCAAACCATGAAGGTCATGTTTCCAGCATAGGAGTAGAGGAGGCCTTCTCCTCCTAATACTCCCAAACCATGAAGGTCACCTTAGGCCTCCGCATAGGAGTAGAGGAGCCCTTCTCCTCCTAATACTCCCAAACCATGAAGGTCACCTTAGGCCTCCGCATAGGGTAGAAGGGCCCTTCTCCTCCTAATACTCCCAAACCATGAAGGTCACCTTAGGCTACTCATAGGGTAGAGGAGCCCTTCTCCTCCTAATACTCCCAAACCATGAAGGTCACCTTAGGCCTCCCATAGGGTAGAGGGCCCTTCTCCTCCCTAATACTCCCAAACCATCAAGGTCACCTTAGGCCTCCCATAGGAGTAGAGGGCCCTTCTCCTCCTAATACTCCCCCAAACCATCAAAGGTCACCTTAGGCCTCCGCATATAGGGTGAGGAGCCCTTCTCCTCCTAATACTCCCAAACCATGAAGGTCACCTTAGGCCTCCATAGGGTAGAGGGCCCTTCTCCTCCTAATACTCCCAAACCATGAAGGTCACCTTAGGCCTCCGCATAGGAGTAGAGGAGCCCTTCTCCTCTAATGCTCCCAAACCATGAAGGTCACCTTAGGCCTCCGCATAGGGTAGAGGCCCTTCTCCCTCCCTAATACTCCCCAAACCATGAAGGTCACCTTAGGCCTCCGCATAGGGTAGGGGCCCTTCTCCTCTAATACTCCCAAACCATCAAGTTCAGCATGTAATATGGGGAAACGTATCCTTGTACCCAATTAATGGCCCTGTATTAGGATGTGCTACTCCTTCTAATGCTCTGGCTACATCCTGTTCATGCCTATAGACTTCTATCATGGATGTGCTCTCCTTCCAATGCCCTGGCTACATCCCTCTGTCTCCATGCCTATAGACTTCTATCATGTCTGGATGTACCACTCCTTCTAATGCCTGGCTACATCCCTCTGTCTCCATGCCCTATAGACTTCTATCATCTGGATGTACTACTCGCTTCTAAATGCCCATATTTCCATCCTGTTCATGCTATGAACTCTATCATGTCTGGATGTGCTACTCCTTCTAATGCCCTGGCTACATCCCTGTTGTGCCCTATAGATTTCTATATGTCTAGGATGTGTGTACTCCTTCTAATGCTCTTGCTACATCCCTGTCCATGCCCTATAGACTTCTATCATGTCTGGATGTGTTACTCCTTCTAATGCCCTGGCTACATCCCTGTTCATGCCCTATAGACTTCTATCATGTCTGGATGTGTTACTCCTTCTAATGCCCTGGCTACATCCCTGTTCATGCCCTATAGACTTCTATCATGTCTGGATGTGTTACTCCTTCTAATGCCCTGGCTACATCCCTCTGTCTCCATGCCCTATAGACTTCTATCATGTCTGGATGTGTTACTCCTTCTAATGCCCTGGCTACATCCCTGTTCATGCCCTATAGACTTCTATCATGTCTGGATGTGTTACTCCTTCTAATGCCCTGGCTACATCCTCTGTCTCCATGCCCTATAGACTTCTATCATGTCTGGATGTGCTACTCCTTCTAATGCCCTGGCTACATCCCTCTGTCTCCATGCCCTATAGACTTCTATCATGTCTGGATGTGCTACTCCTTCTAATGCCCTGGCTACATCCCTGTCCATGCCCTATAGACTTCTATCATGTCTGGATGTGCTACTCCTTCTAATGCCCTGGCTACATCCCTGTCCATGCCCTATAGACTTCTATCATGTCTGGATGTGTTACTCCTTCTAATGCCCTGGCTACATCCCTCTGTCTTCATGCCCTATAGACTTCTATCATGTCTGGATGTGCTACTCCTTCTAATGCCCTGGCTACATCCCTGTTCATGCCCTATAGACTTCTATCATGTCTGGATGTGCTACTCCTTCTAATGCCCTGGCTACATCCCTGTCCATGCCCTATAGACTTCTATCATGTCTGGATGTGCTACTCCTTCTAATGCCCTGGCTACATCCCTCTGTCTCCATGCCCTATAGACTTCTATCATGTCTGGATGTGCTACTCCTTCTAATGCCCTGGCTACATCCCTGTCCATGCCCTATATGTGGTTATGTTCCGTCCCCAGCTCTGGGGTTGGGTAACGTTATGAGTGGGAATTGGGTAAATCTTCTCATACGTCATCTAACTATTCTGTGTCACTGCTATCTTCTCAAATCCTGGCTTATTATGAGTTTCTAACCTTCATAATGCTCCAGGTCTCCTGCTCCTCACTCCCAGTCTCTCCCTCTCATTCTCCTCAAATTCCTTCTGCTCTCTCTCTATCTTGCTCACTTCCTGGCCAACCCCCTTAGGCCTCCTCATAGGGCGGAGGAGCCCTTCTCTCCTCCTAATACTCCCAAACCATGAAGGTCACCTTAGGCCTCTCTCATGGGCGGAGGAGCCCTTCTCCTCCTACTCCCCAAACCATGAAGGTCACCTTAGGCCTACTCATAGGGGTGGAGGAGCCCTTCTCCTAATACTCCCCAAACCATGAAGGTCACCTTAGGCCTCCTCATAGGGCGGAGGAGCCCTTCTCTCCCTAATACCCCCCAAACCATCAAGGTCACCTTAGGCCTCCTCATAGGGTGGAGGAGCCCTTCTCCTGCTAATACCCCCAAAACCATCGAGGGTCTTAGGCCTCCTCATAGAGCTGGGGAGGCCTTCTCCCTCCTAATACTCCCCCAAACCATGAAGGGGTCACCTTAGGCCTCCTCATAGAGCTGGGAGGCCTTCTCCATCTGCCTTTTCTGCTATCTGTCTGTCGCTCCTTCCCACAACCATCAGTATCAAATATAGGTTGTTCCAAATATTGACTAAATGTCTCACTGTCTCCCTCTGAACTCATGGATTTTTTGAAAAATCACCTGTCTATGGTAGTAATCTCTAAGGTTACTACCAGGTTATTACGTAGTTTGATGAAGTTTTATCTCGTCCTCTCAATGATCCTGGATCACCACAGATGTCATACATCCCTGTCCTGTTGGCTTAGAATATGTCCTGAATACTTAACATAAGTCTACCATTATTAGTCCAAGGCTATGTGCCATTTCTTTCTTCTCATTGGTTCCAATTACAGATATGTCAAAGAATTATAAACTCGTTCATAATTGTCAATTACACAAATTACCTTAAAATCAGATGACCTCAAATTCATTATCCAAATGGTCCTCCCATGAGGCAGATCAGACCACAAAGGAAGTAGAGGTCAAAAGTCATACCACCCATAGTAGACAAATGAAAGAAAAAAACCATCAAACATTTTCTCCATGTTGTATCCCAGGTTCCCAGACCATTCATTCCCTTTATCTAAAGAATTCACATGTTTAATTAAAAACTCGGAAAATAAAAACTTCTAATATTCCATGTGCGTGTGTACCCCTTTAAGATATCGTTTCTCTAGGAAACATGGAAATCTCCTCAAACCCAAAAGGGGACCCCTAGGTTCTAAACAAACAAAACCTAATAATAATGATAATTCCATTGTACTCCCTCTAATCATTAGTTTTACATTTCCTCAATGGTTATATGTACTTAATTGAATATGCGCTACCCTTGGATACAATACTGTACTTTAAATCTATGAAATTCCCACACTACTTTACTAGTTTAGCCCAAGCTTGCTTTGCAACATTAAAACACATTTAGTCTGTCTGCAAAACAGTCTCTCAAAGTGCTTGATAGGAATAGCCAGCCACTAAACACACACAACTGTGATTAATGTGCACTGTCCCTGTAAAATAAAAGTAATAATGTTAAAACCCATTTAGTCAGTCCATCCCTAAACCTTCTCTGTCTGCTGTTCTTTGGTGGGGCCTTTACAATCCTCTGCCATGTGGCCTGTTTTATAGCAGTTGTAGCACTTTCTGTTCTCGGGTTCTATCCATTTTCTACTCTCCATGTTTCCCCTTTCCTTTTAAAATCTTTCCTGCTCTTTCCTCCAATTTCCCCCAAGAGTGGCAATCAAATATTCTGCTCCTGTCTGTTCTTTCTTTCTTTCTTTTATTTACCTTAAAGCCTCCTTTCTACTCCTCCTCTGAGTCTCTCTGTTCTTGCCTTTGACCCTCTCTCCTATCCTTTCTGTCCTCTTTCTCTCTACAGTCTCGGTGATTGTGGCCCACCTTATCGCAGTGCATGCATGGTTCCTCACACTCCTTGGCCAAATGTCCTGGCTTTTGCTACAGTTGTGACATTTAGGTCCCTCTCTGTCTTCTCTCTTCAGAGTTCTTTGTCTTTTCTCACCTCAACCCTTTTCTACCTCTATCCACTTTCCCAATAAGGTTGCTAAATCCTGTCCTCCTTTCTGTGTCTCTTCCTCCTTAGTAGTTCCCTTTTTCTTTTCTCCCTTATATATTAAGTCTCTATGATCTATGTGTTTATATATTAAGTCTCTATGATCTATGTGTTTATATATTAAGTCTCTATGATCTATGTGTTTATATATTAAGTCTCTATGATCTGTGTGTTTATATATTAAGTCTCTATGATCTATGTGTTTATATATTAAGTCTCTATGATCTATGTGTTTATATATTAAGTCTCTATGATCTATGTGTTTATATATTATGTCTCTATGATCTATGTGTTTATATATTAAGTCTCTATGATCTGTGTTTATATATTAAGTCTCTATGATCTATGTGTTTATATATTATGTCTCTATGATCTATGTGTTTATATATTAAGTGTCTATGATCTATGTGTTTATATATTAATTCTCTATGATCTATGTGTTTATATATTAAGTCTCTATGATCTATGTGTTTATATATTAAGTCTCTATGATCTATGTGTTTATATATAGTCTCTATGATCTATGTGTTTATATATTAAGTCTCTATGATCTATGTGTTTATATATTATGTCTCTATGATCTATGTGTTTATATATTAAGTCTCTATGATCTATGTGTTTATATATTATGTCTCTATGATCTATGTGTTTATATATTAAGTCTCTATGATCTATGTGTTTATATATTAAGTCTCTATGATCTGTGTGTTTATATATTAAGTCTCTATGATCTGTGTGTTTATATATTAAGTCTCTATGATCTATGTGTTTATATATTAAGTCTCTATGATCAAGTCTCTATGATCTATGTGTTTGCTTTCTACCATTATCCAATTACTATAGTTATGTTCTATGGTGTTATGTGTCTCGTTGTGTGTTTCTCCTTACTGGAATCATTATCTATTTATCTATAAGCTATTTCCCAGGGGTCGTAAAGTCCCGGTTGGCAACCTGTTTTCTGTTGTGTCAAACTTTTTACAGTGAATATATCGTACCTTACTCCGCTATATTAGGCTTCCCTCTCTTTCTGGAATCTATTTCAGTATTGTCTTTTGAATTGGTTTGGGTTATCCTGTTCGCGTAGAATTACCGGCTCTTTCACAAAAACAAAACCCAGTTTATATCCTCGCTGTATATCAACCAGTTTCACGAGGACTTTATTTAGGTATGTCTTTTGAATTTGATCTAATTTGCTAATTTACTACATGTTAATTAACCATTTATGTTATCCTATTTGTACAGAATCACCATCCTATCTCAGAATACCTATTTATATCCCCGCGTTAACAAATCCTGCACGCTGTCACAAAGTCGGCCAGATCTATGAAGTTAATCTTTAGTTATGCAAGCCACACAGTTTCTCCCCTCCACGGGTGGAGACAGAATATCCTGTAAGGAACACAGTGGTCCAGCTTGTCTGTCGATAGCTCCTCTTATCATTTGTTTCCCACATGCACCCTGCTTACATACTAAAAAGGAACAAAAGGCCCTTGTTCTAATTCTGACTAAAGCTACACACATTATCAGATTATAGTTTTATGACTCTAATACATTTTATACAATTATATGGTTTCAGGGTGGAATATTCTAATCATTAATTTAAACATAAATTCCATTATCAATGACCCAGTAGGTTAGTTACTAAGTCGATGACCCAGTATGTTACTAATATCATAGAATCACATATAGACTCCCTAATCATATACTGTCGTTCTGCCTCTATCTCGTTGCAAAGCCCACAGCTCCTACCTCCTATATATGCTATAGCGCAGAGTGTCGTTCTGCCTCTATCTCGTTGCACAGCTCCAACCTCCTATATATGCTATAGCGCAGAGTGTCGTTCTGCCGCTATCTCGTTGCACAGCTCCTACCTCCTATATATGCTATAGCGCAGAGTGTCGTTCTGCCTCTATCTCGTTGCACAGCTCCTACCTCCTATATATGCTATAGCGCAGAGTGTCGTTCTGCCTCTATCTCGTTGCACAGCTCCTACCTCCTATATATGCTATAGCGCAGTGTCGTTCTGCCTCTATCTCGTTGCACAGCTCCTACCTCCTATATATGCTATAGCGCAGAGTGTCGTTCTGCCTCTATCTCGTTGCACAGCTCCAACCTCCTATATATGCTATAGCGCAGAGTGTCGTTCTGCCGCTATCTCGTTGCACAGCTCCTACCTCCTATATATGCTATAGCGCAGAGTGTCGTTCTGCCTCTATCTCGTTGCACAGCTCCAACCTCCTATATATGCTATAGCGCAGAGTGTCGTTCTGCCTCTATCTCGTTGCACAGCTCCAACCTCCTATATATGCTATAGCGCAGAGTGTCGTTCTGCCTCTATCTCGTTGCACAGCTCCTACCTCCTATATATGCTATAGCGCAGAGTGTCGTTCTGCCTCTATCTCGTTGCACAGCTCCAACCTCCTATATATGCTATAGCGCAGAGTGTCGTTCTGCCTCTATCTCGTTGCACAGCTCCTACCTCCTATATATGCTATAGCGCAGAGTGTCGTTCTGCCTCTATCTCGTTGCACAGCTCCTACCTCCTATATATGCTATAGCGCAGAGTGTCGTTCTGCCTCTATCTCGTTGCACAGCTCCAACCTCCTATATATGCTATAGCGCAGAGTGTCATTCTGCCTCTATCTCGTTGCACAGCTCCTACCTCCTATATATGCTATAGCGCAGAGTGTCGTTCTGCCGCTATCTCGTTGCACAGCTCCTACCTCCTATATATGCTATAGCGCAGTGTCGTTCTGCCTCTATCTCGTTGCACAGCTCCTACCTCCTATATATGCTATAGCGCAGAGTGTCGTTCTGCCTCTATCTCGTTGCACAGCTCCAACCTCCTATATATGCTATAGCGCAGAGTGTCGTTCTGCCGCTATCTCGTTGCACAGCTCCTACCTCCTATATATGCTATAGCGCAGAGTGTCGTTCTGCCTCTATCTCGTTGCACAGCTCCTACCTCCTATATATGCTATAGCGCAGAGTGTCGTTCTGCCGCTATCTCGTTGCACAGCTCCAACCTCCTATATATGCTATAGCGCAGAGTGTCGTTCTGCCGCTATCTCGTTGCACAGCTCCTACCTCCTATATATGTTATAGCGCAGAGTGTCGTTCTGCCTCTATCTCGTTGCACAGCTCCTACCTCCTATATATGCTATAGCGCAGAGTGTCGTTCTGCCTCTATCTCGTTGCACAGCTCCTACCTCCTATATATGCTATAGCGCAGAGTGTCGTTCTGCCGCTATCTCGTTGCACAGCTCCAACCTCCTATATATGCTATAGCGCAGAGTGTCGTTCTGCCTCTATCTCGTTGCACAGCTCCAACCTCCTATATATGCTATAGCGCAGAGTGTCGTTCTGCCGCTATCTCGTTGCACAGCTCCTACCTCCTATATATGTTATAGCGCAGTGTCGTTCTGCCTCTATCTCGTTGCACAGCTCCTACCTCCTATATATGCTATAGCGCAGAGTGTCGTTCTGCCTCTATCTCGTTGCACAGCTCCTACCTCCTATATATGCTATAGCGCAGAGTGTCGTTCTGCCGCTATCTCGTTGCACAGCTCCTACCTCCTATATATGCTATAGCGCAGAGTGTCGTTCTGCCTCTATCTCGTTGCACAGCTCCAACCTCCTATATATGCTATAGCGCAGAGTGTCGTTCTGCCTCTATCTCGTTGCACAGCTCCAACCTCCTATATATGCTATAGCGCAGAGTGTCGTTCTGCCTCTATCTCATTGGCCAGTGTTTTAAGTAGCAGAACCTGTCATTACTACAACGTTGTGAATGTGACAAACTGACACGCTTTCATTTTTG